>NC_034613.1:99389512-99398102 GCF_900095145.1 Mus pahari
CAGTCTCCAGATTAGGTTCACTGGTGAGCCTTCCAATTCTGGATTGTAGTTCATTTCAAATATAGTCAAGTTGACAACCAGGAATAGCCACTACAATGTCCATGTAGGTTGGCTTGGGTTAATGCCAAGTGATCTTCCCCAGTGAACATATAACTGTCCCCAAAGCTCACTCCCTTAATTTTGAAAAGTTCATTTTAATTCTTTTGGAGTCGATAGTGGAGTAATTAAAATTTACCGTTTAACAACGTTCTTGAAAAATGGTATATAGGCTGCATGTCCACAAATTGCTACAAATAAACAATGGCAAGTGTTGATTTCATATGTGTATTCATAGGATATATATTAATAAAGAAAATCCATCAAGAGTTAGCTTTTTCCTTAGGTGGGCACAGATGAAGCAGTCAAGTTTGTTGTTATGGTTGGTCGACCAGAGATGATCACTCAGACAAAGTATATATCCAATTGAAAGTTTTTATCCCAGCAATCAGGGAGCATACCAGGTATTTGGGGACCTGGCTCTGGTCCTGAGTATACAGAACATGGGGTGTTTAAAGGCAGAAAGGACATCCTGGAATCTGTCTCAGTAATCACAGGAACCTTTGCAAAATAAGCCTTTTGAAGCAAGCAGTTTTAACAGACTGGAAAATAAGCTATTAAGTGGTGCAGGATTCCACACAGGCAGTTTAACAAAAACAAAGAAAAGGTAACCAGGACATTCTGACCTTAACAGAAGCTAAGAGAAGTTAACTGGGACATTCTGACCTTTGGTTCTAGAATAGAGTTGAGTAATTTTCCATGGGATTCTCCATCAAGGATACCAAACCTGAAATGGCCTCAGCAAGAATACAAGATAGAAGATATTTTGAACTGTCTTGCCCTGTCACATTCCCTACATTGACTAATTCTGTTCTAGGCAGGTATAGTTGGTCCTAGGGATATTAGCTTATTTGCCCATGTAGTTTCATATGAAGGGTCTGATCATTAGCAGGATCAGAAAAAGAATCAATAGTACATCTAATGATGGCAGTAATATGTTCAACCATGGGGATCAACTAAACAAAGACTATTACCAATTATTTGATCTATGTATCCTCTTTTTCTTTCTTTCTTTTTTCTCTTTCGCATTCTTTGTTTAGTTTTTCTTTTTTACCTTTTTCCCCTTTTTTATTAGATATTTTCTTTACTTACATTTCAAATGCTATCCCGAAAGTTCCCTATACCCCACCACTCCCCTACGCACCCACTCCCCCTTCTTGACCCTGGTGTTCCCCTGTGCTGGGTCATATAAAGTTTGCAAGACCAACGGGCCTCTCTTCCCAATGATGGCCGACTAGGCCATCTTCTGCTACATATGCAGCTAGAGACACGAGCTCAGGGGGTACTGGTTAGTTCATATTGTTGTTCCACCTATAGGGTTGCAGCCTCCTTCAGCTCCTTGGGTACTTTCTCTAGCTCCTCCACTGAGGGTCCTGTGTTTTATTTTTCAAGACAGGGTTTCTCTGTATAGCTCTGGCTGTCCTGGAACTCACTTTGTAGACCAGGCTGGCCTTGAACTCAGAAATCCTCCTGCCTCTGCCTCCCGATTGCTGGGATTAAAGGTGTGGCCACCAAGCTGTCTCTCTTTCACATTCTTTGTCTTTTGCTTCTCATAAACTATTCTTATTCTTTTTCCTCTTTTTCATGCCAACTTATCTCCCCCTCACTACTGATTTCCTATCAACTACTCATTTTTCCTTTTTCTCCATCTACTTTCCTTCAGTCACTATCCCTCGTTATTTTTTTTTAATTAAATGCAGGGCCTGTATTCCAGGGAATGGCCATCCAGCTCTGACAAGTTCTTTACATTTCTACCTTACCTTCCTCACCTCTTTTACCTTAGAGCAACAGGATGAAGAACTCCCAGAAAGCCTGTTGAAAGCTAGACTTGGACCAAGTATTGGTCTGCCATCTCATTTCTTGTGAGATTAAAGGACTCAGTGGGATGATGCACATTCATGGTGCCCAGCTATGCCTCTGACTCTTGTACTTCTTTTTGTGGATAAACCTGGACACACATACACACACACACACACACACACACACACACACACACAGACAGAGAGAGAGAGAGAGAGAGAGATTTCAAAAATAATGTTTTCTACTCCTTTAACTCATGTCATAAAGTCTAATCACTCTTAATAATCAAGGCTGAAGTGCCTATGGTGATTGCAGTGACTATTCCTGCCCCTGCTTTGGATCTCTTTGACCTTCATTAATATTGGTTCAGGCCCAATATTTGCTCTCCTTTCTACATTATAGGAAAATACCCAGAGCATACCACGGACCAGAATACATAGAGTTGGGGGAGTGAATTAATAGTGAGTTAGAGGAGACACATGTACTATAACAGCACAAGTAAGTCAGGTAGTTTTAGGACATGATGCAGGTACATATTGTTCTTGACAGAACATGAATAGCATTGTAATCCCTTAAGTCCTTTTTCTACCCAATATTTTCCATAATCTTATTTACTGACCTCTAACTCTCCCCTAGACTGATTAGATAGATAGATAGACAGACAGACAGACAGACAGACAGACAGATAGATAGATAGATACATACATACATACATACATACATACATACATACATACATACATAGATATATAGATACATAGATACATAGATACATAAATTTAGGTATAGATCCCTGGAAAAAGCATAAGAGAACAAAGGTCCAACAGAAAGAGAGTTTCCAATCCCCAGCAGTTGGGGTGGTGGGGATGACTAGTTAGGATCTGTTAAATCCTTAATTAGATTTTTCAAATTTGACCTTAATATGTGAGTCTGAGGAATTCAGCAATTTTTTGGAGCCCTAAGTAGATGGCTTGGGGCAGATTCTTAACCAGTTTCTTTCCCATACTCAATGGAAAGATGTGTTTATACTCAGGCAATATCCACCATCCTGAATCTTGTCTGGCCTGTTGTAGCTTCACCTAATCAATTTCTCCTTGGGGTGCATTGTACAACTCTGTGTAGTCCAGTAAGCTGGAATTATCAGGGATACCAAGTAATATGGAAATGTAAGTCAAATAAATCCTTTTCTCCCCAACTAGATTTTTGAACATGGAATTTATCACAGCAATAGAAACCCCGAGGAAGACAGCTGATATTGTCAAGACAAAGTCAGTCAGATCAGGTATGATAGACTGGGTCATGTCTGTTGCCTCTAGGGAGTCATGCATAGGTCGCTTTGCATCATCTTCTGGCAGGAGACTGGCAGGTTTGAGGGCTGATATCTTATGGAACTTTATGTTGAGATGATCTAAAAGCAGGATTTGGTATAACCATAGCAACAAGGAACCAGCTGGCACAGAAACAGGCAGAATGGGAGCACCAAAGAGATGCGAGCCAATGGGAAATTGTGTGCAGCCTCCAGGAGCAGGTATAGCTTTGGTCTTGGGATGGCTCACCCCTCCTTTCATTTTAGATCTGTTTTTCAACCAATAGAACTAACAGAAGCACAAAACACACAGGAAGACACGGTCATACAGAGAGACACATAGTAAAGACAAACAACAAACCAAACCTGGTTGACCATCACATTAGTAAACTTAAGGATCAGAGAATCTTGTGATATCTCACAGGGTTCCCAGACACAGGCTCTATGCCCGAGTCTGCACCCTCCCCTCATGTATCTTAAGCGTATGGTGCCTCTTACAGACCAAACTTATCTTAAGAGGTTTTCAGATCAGGTGAATTGAATATTTATTTTTCTTTTGGGTGGCAGTGTTGGCATGCCTCTGGAGCACTTGACAATAATCGACCAGAATGTATTTTCTTAGGGCCCTGGAACATTTCATGTAGTATGCCTCAAAAAATCCTCTCCATCCAGGATACTCTTACCAGTTCCTGGGGTCCCAAGGCCCCTAAATTATCTGCAATCTCTGGGATCTCAGAGGGGGGACTGGAAAATGATTCCAGTAGACCATCAGAGATAATCATTCAGACACAGTTTATAGCCAATTGAAAGTGTTTCTTCCAGCATTCAGGGGCTATACCAGAAACTAGGAGTGGATCAGCTTGTCCAGAACATGGGGTTTTTTTTAAAGGCAAAAACTATATTCTGGCACCCCGCTCAGCAACTAAAAGGGGCTTTGCAAAACAGTGGTTTGAAGCAAGCAGTTTTAACAGAAGCTACGCTAAGCAGTTAGCTGGAGGGTATTCAGTACAAACAGGGAGTTTAACAGAAACTGAGTGAAGTTAGCTAGGACATTCTGACCGTGGGTTCCTAAAACAGAGTTGGGTAATTTTCCATGTGATTCTCCATCAATGAGATCAGATGGTACTTAAACCATTACAGCAAAAATACAAGGCAGAGGAAGCTCTGTGTTATCTTGCCCTGTTAAAGATCATTCTTAAAGATGAGAGGCTAGTAATATGCTTTATTATACTGCCTATTCTTAAAAATCCTTTGCAGAATCAAAGCTATATATCCCAGTGTGGCCTGAATTGAGGTCTCCAGAAGCATAAAGGAACTCCTCAGTCTGCTGAGGATGAAAATGTGAAGATTCTGTTACTTTACACTAACATTTGTTGAGCTTGTACTGAGATCAGTCACAAAACGTTTCTCATGACGTTCCCTAGCTTTCACTTTGTTGTTTTGTTCCAATAAAAATGGCTTACATATTGTCACACAGTTTCTCTCCTTTTTGATCACATTTGGCCAGAGACTCAGTTACTGTTTACTGAGTGCTACTGGTATCAACCCTGGAAATTCCCTAGACTAATCCATATCCTGTCCCAGGATAGAATTATTTTGGTCTATCTGTGAACACACATGAGAGCTGATTTTCCAGTATCCTGATCACATTTCCTGTAAAATGTATAAAACAGTCTGGAGATACAATGGGAAAAATCTCTCCCCCAAAGCAATGCATTCTGGATTCAAAACATATTAGAAATTGCTGTTTCAACACTATACACTCTCAAAAGCATTTTCTGCTCCTTTCTCGTTACCTCTTAAAGATACATAGAGCCAGTCATATATAAATATCCTCTTTAGTTCTAAATCCTCACTGGTTGATGGTTTGAAGAAGGGACATCCATGAACAAAGAGACAAATTAAAACTACATGCCTTCTGACTTAATGGGTGGTTAAAATCTACTTACTCTGTTTTTTAAACTACCTTGCATGTGACAGGCCTGGCAGGAATAAAGATATTCTAAGGAAACACTCATGTTTCTCAATCTGAAAACAATAAAGAGCATAGACATGGTATTTTCCCCAGGAATCACACAGTAATAGAAGGAAATGGTCTCAGCCAGAGTGGGAACTGAAGAAATTCTACACAATTCTAAGAATGCCAGACAGCGATACAAAATGAAAACTGCAGTCCACTAATGGGAAGGATCACATCTTAAGGGAGTCTACATGGATACACTAATGATTGGAATGTTAACTGAGCATTAATTTCACCTCAAGTTCCTAGAAGATAGACTTACTTAGACAGTTTACTGGATTATTTTTTCCATCTTCCCTATGTAAACATATTGAATAAATTTCCCCATTTCTATTTTCTATTGTTAGTTTTGACTAGCTTATTATGAACAGGAACCAAGATTTAAGATGGGGCACAGATTATAAGCCCCATGTTTGATGACATAAAAAGAAACAATGATGTGTATTCAGAGCAATACAGAACACATGTAGCAAACAGTGCTGCAGAGATGGTCCAAAACCACATACAAGGGGGCTCATGTGGAAGGCTCTTATTATCTGATTTAGTTTGGGAACTTAAAAGTACAGTGACTACTCAGGTCTATTCTGTGTTTTTATTATCTGTTCCTTTCCTCGTTCGTTTTAGATGCACAAGAATGCACAAGAGATGTACTTTAGCTATAATATAAATTAAAAGATCAAAAGGCTCTGCCCTAAAATAACCTTCAGAAAGGCACTCTATAAAGAACATCTGCCCCTCTGAGATTTATTTCTTAACAAATGGAAAATATATCGCTTTAGGTCTACTTGACTAACTTTGCCTTTTGCTATTTTCCATTATTAAGCATCTCAAAGAGGTCAAGATACAAACTTTGTACCCGCTCCAACTTCCTACCCTGCTTGATGCAGGAGGAATTTATGTCACTCTTTTTGTGTACCTATGAGAATCATTTGCAAGTGCTGTTTTGCATCCTTTCATCAAAAATGTAAGGAAGAAATCCTGTCGATATCTCATACAACCTATTTAAAATTTTTTATTACATGTCCCAAAACATATAAATGCATGTTTACAAATCTGAAAACATTGGCA
Source organism: Mus pahari (assembly GCF_900095145.1). Classification (NCBI taxonomy): domain Eukaryota; kingdom Metazoa; phylum Chordata; class Mammalia; order Rodentia; family Muridae; genus Mus; species Mus pahari. The sequence goes on from NC_034613.1 coordinate 99,395,803, forward strand.
GTATATTAAAGGACTTGAGAAGTAGATATTGTCTTATAAACTTGGGTACTCTGAACTTTAATAAAAACTATTAAAATGCTAACTTTCAATCTGTTAAGTATTTTATAATACCTTTAAAATGCTATTTGTATATAAAACAGTATTCATTAATGTCATAAAGAGTTCATTAGCTATAAAGTTTAATGTTAGATATATTGCTTTGATAAGGAATTTATCCAAAGGAGGTTGTAAAAGAAAAATATTAATTATAAATTTATAGTCATGGGTAATATAAAAATAATCAGAGAATATGAAAATGTTTCTTTTTAGTCTAAGTAACTCTAATGGACTTTGATATATTTTTTCTTAAATTGATTGTTATGGATTTGTTCTCCAGGAATATTAATATACAAAAATCAATGCAATGTTTTATTAAAACCATAAGGTAATGTTAGCTTATAGTTAAAACAGTGTAAAAGTATAAAAAGCATTGCCTGACTACCTAAGTTCTCCCTTTTGAAAAACAGATTCTTCCATTATTAAAATTTAAATCACATATTAACCCTTACATACTGATAGGGGGAAGACTTCAATTCCTTGTTCTCTGCATTAGACAAATCATCCAGACAAAAATTAAACAGAGAAATGCTACAGTTTATTGATTTTATAAACCAAACTGACCTAGGAGATAAATACAGAACATTTCATTTACAAACCACGCGCGCGCACACACACACACACACACACACACACACACACACACATTCACTTCACTGCGCACTATTGAATTTTTCTAAATATGGTCCAAATTTTTCCAAATATTTCCAAAACTGACCACATAGATATAAAGGAAATCTCAGCAGATAAAAGAACATGGAAATAAGACCCTATTTGACTATCACATATTAAAGCTGAATATCAACAATACAAAGCTTATAAATTCCTGGAAACTGAACAACTCACTACTGAATGAAAAAAAAATGTGGCAAGACAGAAATTAAGAAATTAATTTCTTTCTAGAATTGAATGAATATGAGAACACAACATATCCAGACTTATGTATCACAATGAAGGCAGTCGTAAGAGCCAATTTCATAGCACTAAACATATGGAAGGAGGAAATCTCATAGTATCAACTAAACAGCACACCCTTAATCTTGAGCACAAAAAAGAAGAAATCACACCCAAAAAGAGTAGGTGGCAAAAATAATCAATGACATCATTAGAAGTATCTTGACTCATAATGTTGTGTCAAGATTTTTCTTTTTAGTTTTTTTTTAATTTAATTTTAATTTTATTTTATTTCTTTTATTTACATGTTTTTTATTATATTTCTCTCTTTTTATTTAACAGATCCTTAGCATATACATTATGGCTTCCAGTTTATTGTTTTTATGTTATTCCTGAGTGGATAAATGAGTGCACCTCTACATCTATATCTGTTTCTTGTGCCTTTTCTTAGTCTTCTTTCCTTCTGCCTGTTTTATCCTACTTGGATGTGTTTTGGTTCTATCTTAGTCTATTTGATTTTGTTGTTGTCACTTAGAAGCCTGTTCTTTTTCTAGTCAGACACACAAAGTGAGATGATCTGGATGGGAGGGATTTTGTGTGTGTGTGTGTGTGTGTGGTTTTTCAAGACAGGGTTTCTCTGTATAGCCCTGGCTGTCCTGGAACTCACTTTGTAGACCAGGCTGGCCTCGAATTCAGAAATCCACCTGCCTCTGTCTCCCAAGTACTCGGGCTAAAGACGTGTGCCACCGCCATCCGGCATGGGAGGGATTTTTAAATGCAGAAATCATACCCTTTGCAAAAGTAAGCAGTTTGATACAAGCAGTTTAACAGATACTAAAATAAGCAGTTAGCTGAAGAAGGATCCACACAGCAGGGAGTTTAAAACTAACATAAATTAGCTAGGACATCCTGGCCTTTGGAGCTTTGAAGAGAAACCCAAAGAGTTGGATAGTTTTCCATGAAATTCTCCATCAAGGAGACAAAAATCTAATTAAACCTAAAATGACCTTTGTAAGAATACAAAATGGAGGAACCTCTGTAATGCCTAGCCCTCTCAAATTATTCCTATTTGAAAGAGTCAATTATCTCCTTATAAAACAAGCACTTATTGTCATTTAAAAGTTAAGTAAAAATGGTATGAACCGTCTCTATCAAGAGAAAACAAGTTGGGCATTCATGGCCACATCTTTGTCTTAATCCTAGTACTTGGGAGGCAGAGGCAGGTGGATCTCTTGAGTTAAGGTCACCCTGGTCTACAGAGTGAGTTCCAGGACAGCCAGGGCTACACAGAGAAACCCTGTCTCATAAAA
>NC_034613.1:99398122-99412081 GCF_900095145.1 Mus pahari
GAGAGAGAGAGAGAGAGAGAGAGAGAGAGAGAGAGAGAGAGAGAGAGAGAGAAAGAAAGAGAGAGGAGAGAATATATACTATTAGATATTTTTAAATTTATTTAAAATTTCAGAGTTGAGTACAGTCTCTCCCTAAACACATCACCTCAAAAATCTATTCTACCTGGAAGAGGAGGACTCTATCTAGGTAGTTCTTTTTTATTGAAAATAAATAATTTGAATTAATATTTATTCATTGACTATTGATATATTGATTCAAGCTTTTAGTCCCATGATGTAGAAAAGAGAAACAGGAAGATCTCTGAGTTTAAGCTAGTCTGATCTACACAACTAGTTCCAGGAAGGCCAATGCTACACAGAGAATACTTGTCGAAAAAACAAACAAACAAAAAACAGAAAAACAAAGAAAATATATCATAAATATATTCTGATTAGAGTTTCCCTCCCCCCACCTCCTCCCAACACTTCCTAGTTCCTGCCTATCTCCACACCCATCTAACTCTACACTATTTTTCTCTTTCATTAGAAACCAGACAAATAAAAATTAAAGAAAATACAAACAAAACAAAGAAAAAAAAAGAAAAAGCACATGAAACAAAAAACTATACAGAAACACACACATGCACAGACACATATACAGTAAAAATTCCATAGAATCACAAAATTGTAAACCAAATAATACAAGTAAAAGACCAGTAAAGTAAAAACAAATAACAAGAAAACACCACACAAAGCAATATGAGACAAAAAGCTTCTATAAAGACTCAATTTATACTGAAAATCTACTAATGGACATGAAGCCTGCTTTTAAGTGCTTTATATACTCTATTGGAGAAAACTAATTTTTCCTTTGCAAGTAATTGTCATTTGCAAATTGTTTCTTGGTTAGAGATGAGATCTCTACCTCTCAGTGTTTGAACTTCATGTCTGAAACGTTTTCAAGCCCTGGGCATGCTTCTACAGTCTTTGTGAGTTTGTATGTCCATCGGTACTGTTATGTCTGGGAGAGACAGTTTTCCTAGGTGTCATCAATCCACAATGGCTCCTGTGTTTGCATTTCCTCTTCTGTGCAGTTCCCGGAACTCTGAGGGAGAAGGTTTGATAAAGATATTCCATTTAGGGTTCTCCAAGGTCTACCACTCTGAACACTGTTATCTGGGTAGTTCAAGTAAGCTCTTGCAATAAAAACTTCAGAAGATGATTTCTCAGCTTTAGATTTCTCACATCAAACTTGTGCGACCTTCTTCTGAAAACATATCCATGTTAGAACATACTCATCTTTTATAATATCAGCAACTGGGTAAAGAAAATCACTATTTTTCTGTGAATGTTTTTAAAGAGCTGTGTAATTAATTATTTAAATGGTTTATATATTTAGTATTTTACTTAGTATATTTGTGAGTGTAATTGGTTTTGTTATGATTATTTCCCTACCCAGACACTATACCTTACTTGAACCATCTTATGTTTTAAGTGTATTATTTTCATTCATTTTGTTAGCAATTCAGAAGCTATCCTAATAAAGTCTCACAAACATGACTTTCTGAACACAAGCTAAACAAGGATAACAGCAGTACATATGCTATCTTAGGGAGCTACAGTGAAACACGAAGAACAAAGCAACTTGGGGAGGAAGTGGGTTATTCATCCTCAAGGAAGTCAGGACAGGAACTCAAGCAGGGGCAGAACCTGGAGGCAGGAGCTAATGTAGAAGTAAAAAAGGACTGTTGCTTACTGATTCAAACCTTATGGCATGTTTAGCCTGCTTTTTTTAAAGAACCCGGGACCAACATTCCAGGGACGACATTACCCACCAATGAGCTGGTTCATCCCCTATCAATCACTAAGTAAGAAAATGGCTTTCAGACTGGCCTACAGCCAGTTCATATGTGGCATTCTCTTAGTTAATGCCCTCTCATAAGACTTTAGCTTGTGGTAAATTGGCATAAACTATCTAGTACACATGCTAATAGGAACTGGTCATGTTCCTCAATACTCAGGCCTACACAAAAGAATACAGCCAACTAAAGAATGCAAAAAGGTAGAGAAATAGTTTTCCCTAAGAGAACACACAAGTTGGTTATCCAGTACCAAATTATCTGTATTGAAATATGCATACAAGTAACGTCTTATAGACTGAGCAGGTTGTACTTACATATTTACGCATACATATGCATATATATATGTATATATAATATATATGTATATATATCAACAATTAATACGAAAAAGAGGCCATGAATATATAAAAAGCAAGAAGAAGTATGTGAGGCAGTCAGCTATTGGATGGAACACAGGGTCCCCAAAAGGGGAGCTAGAGGAAGTACCCAAGGAGCTGAAGGGGTCTGCAACCCTATAGGTGGAACAACAATATGAACTAACCAGTACCTGCAGAGCTCGTGTCTCTAGCTGCATATGTAGCAGAAGATGGCCTAGTCAGCTAATACTGGGAAAAGAGGCCCTTTGGTCTTACAAACTTTATATGCCCCAGTACAGGGGAATGCCAGGGCCAAGAAGTGGGAGTGGTGGGTAAGGGAGCAGGGCTGGGGGAGGGTATAAGGAACTTTCAGGATAGCATTTGAAATGGAAATAAAGAAAATATCTAATGAAAAATAAATGAATAAATTAGAAAAAAGCTCCAATGTTCTAGACAGTTGTCTTACAGCTTCTATGAAATCATAGATGGGGCTGGAGAGATGGCTCAGCAGTTAAGAGCTCCCACTGCTCCTCCAGAGGTCCTGAGTTCAATTCCCAGCAACCACATGGTGGTTCACAACCATCTGTAATGGAATCCCATGCCCTCTTCTTCTGCTGTCTGAAGACATATATAGTGTGCCCATAAATAAAAAAAAAATGAATAAATCTTAAAAATATAGATGATAACCTAGGCTACTATACACAGTAAAACTTTTTTTGTTTTTGTTTTTTGAGACAGGGTTTCTCTGTATAGTCCTGGCTGTCCTGGAACTCTTTGTAGACCAGACTGGCCTTGAACTCAGAAATCTGCCTGCCTCTGCCTCCCGAGTGCTGGGATTAAAGATGTGTGCCACAACACCCGGCTCCAGTAATACTTTTAATCACTATAGTTGGAGAAAACAAGATGTTCCAAGACAAAACCAGATCTCAAAAATATCTATATATCTGTCCACGGATCTCTCCCTATAGAAAATACCTGAAGGAAATTTCAAAACCAAGGAGATTAACTACATACAAGGAAGCACAGGATATAAATAATAATCTCACACCAGTGAAAACAAAATAAGGGAAGCATGAGCACACATGCGTGCACATGAACTCACATGCATACACACACACACACACACACACACAAGAGCAGGAATTAACAATCACTGGTCATTAATATCTCTCAACACCAATAGACTAAATCTGCCCCCCCCCAAAGACACAGGCTAACAGAGTAGATGCTAAAAGAGAATCCATCATTCTGTTGTATGCAGGAAGCATGCCTCAGCAACAAAGATAAGCATTACCTCAGAGTAAAGGGCTAGGAAAATGTTTTCCAAGAAAATGGACTCAAGAAACAAGCTGGAGTAGCCATTCTAACATCTAATGAAGTAGACTTTCAAAAGAAATGGGGAAGGACATTTCATACTTATCAAAGGAAAAATCTACCAAGATGACATCTTAATTCTAAATCTCTGTGCTAAATGCAAGGGCACTCACATTCATAAAAAGCAAACAAACAAATCAGAAACAAAACAACAACAACAAAATTTTTACTAAAGCTTACATGTCTGGAAACCCACACATTAATAGTAGGAGACTTCAACCTCCCACTCTCACCAATGGACATGTCTTTGCGAGAGAAACTAATAAGAGAAATAATGAAACTAACTGAGCTTATGAATCAAGAGCTGATATCTAGAAAATATTTTACCCCAACACAAAAGAATATACCTTCTTCGCAGCATCTCAAAGGGCCTTATATAAACTAACTATATTGTGACTCACAAAACAATCCTTAAGAGATACAAAAAAAAAAAAAAAGTAACTTATTGTACCTTATCGGACCCTATGGATTAAAGCTGAACATAGCAACAATGGAAAGCCTCTCAAAGAAACTGAACTATCCACTCAATGTTCTTTGGGTCAAGGAAGAAATAAGAAAGAAATTAAAGACTTTCTAGATTTAATGAAAATGAAATCAAAACACACCCAAACTTATGCGTCACAATGAAAGCAGTGCTAAGAGGAAAATTCATAGCCCTAAGTGCCTTCATAAGGAAATTAGAGAATCCTCATATAAGTAATAAAGAAGTACACCTGAAAGCTCTAGAAAAAAAAAAAAAAGAAGCAAACATACTACTAGTAAAAGAGTCTACTCCAAGAGGAGAAGATGTCAAACTCAGGGCTAAAGTCAATTAGAATCAAAGAGAACAATATAAAGAATCAACAAAACTAAGAAATGATTCTTTGAGAAGATCAACACAATAGAAAAACCCTTAAGCAAACCCTAAAATACAGAGAGACATTATCCAAATTAAGAAAATCGGAAATGAAAGGAAGACATAAGAAAAGACACTGAGGAAATTCAAACAATCAATAGGTCTTACTTCAAAATCTTGTATACTATAAAGTTAAAAATCTAAGTGAAACATGATTTTCTAGAAAAATAGCACTTACCAAAGTTAATTCAAGATCAGGTAAACCATTTAAACAGTCCAATAACCCCTAAGGATATAGAAGCAACCATTGAGAGGAGTAAAGCTTAGCTCAGATCCTAATATTTAGCATCTAGTGCTGCCTTGCTGCTGTCCCAACTCGGCTGGAGCCACGTCTCCAAAATCTGTTTGGTCTTACTCCTTGGACTGAGCATTAGTCTGAAACAGTGGGATGCATGGGTTTATGGGACCTATGTACCAGTTTCTGATTAATTTAACTGGACATCTTGGATTCTGACTTCTTAAAGATCTCAATTTCACAGTCTTATAGTTGCACACAGGTCTCTGCCTGCCTCACTGGTAGGTGGAGTGTTTGTTTGCCCGGATTGTTTATTTTTCCCACTGCCAGTCTGTCCAAGTGAAAATGGTCTTCCTCTCAGTTGCCTCTTAGTAAAGTTGTAGGCACTGATTTCCAGCTGGATGTCACATGGTTTGTGTTACAAGGTCTATCTATCCTTTGAGACTGGCTGCTCTGGTGGACCTAAACCCTTGCTCAGACTAAATCACTGAATTGACTCAAACTTCAGTTGTCTATGTACAAAACATGAGAATGGAATAGAAAATAAAAACGTTGATCTTTTGTGGTGAAAAAAAAAGAAGAAGAAGAGGCAGTTACTAAAAGTCTCCCAACCTAAATAAATAAATAAATAGACAAATTTATTTTAAAAAAGTATTCCGTAAAATAGAGGAATATGGTTAATTTTATCCTATCAGACCACAGTCACCCTGATACCTAAACCACACAAAGACTCAACAAAGAAAACATCAGAGCAATTCCTTTATGAAGATTGATGCAAAAGTATAAATAAAATACTCCCAAACTGAATCCAAGAACTCAACAAAAGTATTATTCACCATAACCAAGTAGGCTTCATCCTCAGGATGCAGGGATGGTACAATATATGAAAATCCATCAATTTAATCCATTATATAAACAAATTCAAAGAAAAAGATCAAATGCTCATTGTATTAGAAGCTGAAAAAGGTTTTGATAGATCCAACACCCTTTCATGTTAAAAGACTTGTAGAGATCAGGGATACAATATGTACACCTAACATAATAAAAGCAATATAGATCAAGTCAATAGCAAACATTAAACTAAATGGAAAGAAACTTAATCACACTAATCAAGGACAAGACAAGATTGCCCACTCTCTCCCTGTGTAGTCCACATAGTAGTCCTTCAAGTTCTAGCTACAGAAATGAGAGCACTAAAAGAGGCTGGGGGATACAAATTGAAAAGGAAGACCACATAGTACTGCATATGATATGATAGTATGCATAAGTGACCCCCAAAATTCTGCCACAGAACTCCTACAGTTGATAAGCACTATAAAAAAGCGGGCTGTACAAAAAAAAATTAACCCCAAAAAATCAATTGCCCTCCTTTAACCAAACAACGTACAGGTTGAGAAAGAAATCTGTGAAACGCCCTTTACAATAGCCACAAATAATGTAAAATATCTTGGTAAAACTCTAGCCAAGGAATGGAAAGGCATGTATGATAAGAACTTCACCTTTCTGGAAAAAGAAATTGATGAAAATATTAGAAGAGGAAATGCTGTCTCCTGTTCATGGAGCTTTGGATTAACTTAATCAAAATGTCCATCTTGGCAAAAGAAATCTATAGATTCAATGCAATCCGCATCAAAATCCCAATATAATTCTTTACAGATTTTGAAAAAGCCATTGTGAACTTCATATGAAGAATATGAATAAAAAACCCAGGATGGATAAAACAACCCTGAATAATAAAAGAACTTCTGGGGGTATCACCATTCCTGATTTCATGATATATGCAGAGCAAAATTAAGAAAAGTTGCATGGTATTGGCATAAAACGAAACAAAACAAAACAAAAAAACAGACAAGTGATCAATGTAATAGAATTGAAACCCCAGAAATAAGCTTTCACACCTCTGGATTCTTGATATTTGACAATGAAGACAAAACTATACAACAGAAAAATGAAAGTATCTTCAAAAAATGGTGTTGGTCTAACTGGATGTCTACATGTAGAAGAATGCGAATAGACCCGTATCTACCACCCTGCACAAAACTCAAATCCAAAGACCTCAAAATAAAACAGGGCATACTACATCTAATAGAAGAGAAAGTGGAAAACTGCCTTGAATTCATTGGCATAGGAGATAAATTCCTAAACAGAACATCAATAGCTCATGTATGAAGTTAAACAATTAATGAATACAACCTTATAAAACTGAAAAGCTTTTGCAAGTCTAACCACTCTACCAATACAACAAAACTGCTGCCTACAAAATGGGAAAAAATCTTTACCAATCCTATATCTGACAGAGGACTAATATCAAAAATATATAAAGAACTCAACAAATTAGACATCAACTAAGTAACACAATTGGAAAAAAAATGGGTAGAGCTAAACAGAATTCTCAGCAGAGTAATCTCAAAAGTTCAAGAAACACTTAAAGAAATGTGCCATGTCTTTAGTCACCAGGGAAATGCAAATCAAAATTACTCTGAGATTTTATCTTAGATTCATCAGAATGGCTGAGAACAAAACCTCAAGAGATAGCACATGCTGTCAACAATGGGGAGCAAAGGGACTGCTCCCCCATTGCTGATTGGAGTGTAAATGTGCACAACTACTTTGAAAATTACTTTGATGGTTTCTCAGAATACTTGGAATAGTTCTACCCCAGGACCAAGCTCCACCACTTCTGTACATATGCCCAAAAGATGTTCCACTATACCTTGAAGACCCTTGCTCAATTATGTTCACAGCAGCTTTATTTGTAATAGCCAGCAACTGGAAACAACTTAGATGTTCCTCAACTAAAGAATAGATAAAGTAGATGTGGTGTATCTACACAATTAAATATGACTCAGCTATTAAAAACAAAGACATCATGAAATTTGCACATGGATAGAACTTGAGAATATCATTCTGAGTGAGGTAAGCCAGATCAAGAAATGCATGTGTGTTATGTACTTACTTATAATTGGACATTAGCCATAAAATGTGTAGGACAACCATGCTATAATCCACAGTCCAAAAGAAACTATATAATAAGTAGGGCCCTATGTTCTGTAAAGATCTGTTATGTCCAACCATTTTTCAATGTCAGTTAGTTCTAGTGTTTCTGTTAGTTTTGTCTGAATGACCTGTCTGTTGGTGAGAGTGGGGTATTATAGTCTCTTACTATCAATGTGTAATGGCAGTAATGTGATTTAAGATTTAGTAATGTTTCTTTTACAAACATGGGTGCTATTGAATTTGAGAGCATAGATGTTAATAATTAAAACATAACCATGGTTGATTTTTCTTTATATAGTTAGTTTTCCCTTTTGATTAGTTTTGGTTTGAAATCTATTTTGTTAAGACATTGAAATAGCTATACCAGCTTGCTTCTTAGGTATATTTCCTTGGAACATCTTTTTCTAACCATTTACCCTAAGGCAATATCAATCCTTATCTGTTTTGATATTGAGTTGTATTTCTTCTATGCACCAAAATGATGAGTCCAGTTTTGGTATCCACTTGGTTAACCTGTTTTTGTTGTTGTTGTTGTTGTTGTTGTTTGTTTATTTTTTTGTTTTGTTCTTTTGTTTGCTTGAGTTTTGTTTTTGTTTTGTAGGTAGATACTATTTAATTTTGACTTTATTATGGAATATCTCATTTTCTCTATCTGTAAGTATTGGAAGTTGTATTGGGTATTGTATTCTGAGACAGCATCTGTCTGCAACCTATGTGCCCATACCTTTCTCTTTTTTTCCCAAACAGGGTTTCTCTGTGTAGCCTTGGCTGTCCTAGAACTCACTCTGTAGACCAGGCTGGCCTCGAACTCAGAAATCTGCCTGCTTCTGCCTCCCAAGTGCTGGGATTAAAGGCGTGCACCACCACGCCTGGCACCTTTCTTGATTTTAGACACTCCATTGAGAAGTCACATATGATTCCAAAAGATAGACCTTTATGCCGGGCGGTCTCGAAAAACAAAACAAAGCAAAAATATATTCTCTTCTACTTCTATAGATTTAGCATTTTGATTATTATTTGTTGATGGTACTTTCTTTTCTGATCCAAACTACTTAATGTTTTGTACATTTCTTGTATATTAATAGACGTCTCTTCTTTGAGGTAGGAAATTTGTCGTCTGTGATTTTGTTGCAATTATTTCCTGGGTCTTGGAGCTAGAACTCTGTTTTAGGAATTATTTAAATCCCAAGCCCAGAGCTTCTTACATGCCTTATTAATGAAGTTAATAAGTTATTGAGTTCTAGAATTAAAGACACACTCACAGCTTTAATCAGTACAAGAGATGGGCAGTTACCTAGCCTCCATGTTGTTAGAATCTACTTTCCTAAAGATAACCCTGAGTTGTTACTATATTCCATCTGGGCTGTTTTTAACCCTCAGGGCCACATTTTCTTGACTCTTAGTGAATGACAGCATGTATGAACTCTCTTATCTCTGGAGAAACCAGTTTTGGTGGCCCAAATTAGCATTAGAATACAAGCAGCATCAGGCCAAACCACTGCAGAATTTTTCTCTTTCCTCTCTTCCTGTTATTCTTAGGTTTGGTCTTTTCATAGTATTCCAGATTTTCTAGACTAAGAAATTTATTAGATTTAACATTTTCTGTGACCAATGTTATCAATTTCTTCTATTATATCATTAATATCTGAGATTATTTCTTCCATATCTTATATTCTTTTGGTGAAGCTTATATCTGTGTTACTCTTCGAATTCATAAAATTTTCATTTCAAGAATTTCCTCAGTTTGTGCTTGCTTTGTTGCTTCTATGTCCATTTTCAGGTCTTAAGCAGTTTTTTGTTTGTTTGTTTGGTTGGTTGGTTGGTTGGTTTTTCGAGACAGGGTTTCTCTGTATAGCCCTGGCTGTCCTGAACTCACTTTGTAGACCAGGCTGGCCTCGAACTCAGAAATCCGCCTGCCTCTGCCTCCCTAGTGCTGGGATTAAAGGCCTGCACCACCACTCCTGGCTTTGGTTTTAAAGCAGTTTTATTCATTCTTCAATGGTTTATTTGCATTTTCTTGTTAGAAGTAATTTATTCAGTTCTTCCTATTGTTTGTGTTTTCCTGGATTTCCATTTTCTCCATTTAAGATTTATTTATTTATTTTACATCCCAATCATAGTTGTTCTTCTCCTCCTCCCCTTGCAAGCCTCTCCCCATCAATCTTTCTCTTTCTCCTCAGAGAAGGGGGAGCCACACACCCTCTTCCCTCCCCCTCCTCCATCTATACCCAGGCATCCGTGCATATCAAGTCACTGCAGGACCAAGCACATCCTCTCACATTGAGGTCAGACAAGGTAGGCCAGTTTGAGGACCAGGATCCATAGGCAGGAAGCAGATTCAGAGACAGTTCCTGCTTCAGTTTTTTGGGGATCTGCATGAAGACCAAGATGCACATCTGCTACCTATTTATCAGAAGGGGGAAGCTAAGCTCAGCCCATGTTTGCTCTTTGGTTCATGGTTAAGTCTCTGGGAGTCCGAAAGGGTCCAGGTTCATTCACTCTTTTGGTTCTTCCTGTGGAGTTCTTCCTGGAGTTCTTTAAGGGATTTTTCATTTCCCCTTTAAGGACCTCTATCATCATCATATAGTTGGATTTAAGGTATTATTATTGTGTTATATTTATGTTGGAATCCTCAGGGCCTGCTGTGGTAGGATAGTTGGGCTCTAGTTGAAGACACATTGCTCTAGCTCAGCAGTTAAGAGCATATGGTGTTTTTCCAGAGGACTAAGAGTCAATATCTAGCACCTAAAGGACAGAAGACAACTGTCTGTAACTCTGTTTCCAGAAGAATGGTTACCTTCTTCTGGCCTTCATATCTACCAGGCATGCACATTGCAAAATGACTACATACAGACAGAACACTCATGTCTGTAAAAGTGTGTGTGTGTGTGTGTGTGTGTGTGTGTATTATAATTTAGGCAAAAGGGAAAAAAGTCCTGAGAATCAGTTATGATTACATAAAAGAATTTCCAAAGCAAACAGTATTTAAATATAGTATGAGCTCTGTGAGCATTAGTAAAAATATTGATGAAATCTTTCCCATAATTTTGAAATGTCAATAACTTCTTACTTTTGATAAGTATGCTATGCTTATATAAGATGCTAAATAAAAGAACATTTGATAAATCTGAAATCATTTTTATTATCATTTATGACAATTTACACATAAAATATTTGAGTACCTTTCAAAATTATATACATATATGTTAAAGTTATTTTCACATGCAAATGGCAAAATATAAGTACTGAGTATAAACATGTCATCTAATGAAATACATACCACAAGAATATTTATATGAGTGAATATAAATCTACATAAAATAAAATATATCTGATAGTAGCAAAGAAAAATATTACTCGGGTTAGAATAGCTGATGGGAAGGTATAAGAAAAAGGAATTAAATGCAGATACAAATAACTGAACCATGGGAAATAAATGAGAAGGAATGGACTACAAGTTATATACCCTGTGTTGAATAGAATGATTAACTCAGTTTTGTGTTCTGCAGATTCTTATGGCAAAACTTTCAAATCAGAGTCATTAATTCATGTTTGCTACTGTTGTTGCTTTGTAATAGGTTCTTGTATTGTACTACCTGAGAACCTCTTATGTAGACAAGATAGCCTCTAGCTTGTCAGAATTCTCCTGCCACTCTCCCCTGAGTGCTAGGATAAGAAAAGTATGGCACCTCATGTGACTTATGAGAAGGATTAAGAAACAAATCTTGCCATTTATCTTGCCGCATACCTGTAATCCTTGTGCTTGGGACGATGAGGATGGAAGATTATTAGTAATTTGAAACTAATCTACTCTACATAGTATGTCCCAGACCTATCTCTTCCACAGAGTTTTTTTTTTATTAAAATGTAGACTATCTAGCCAAAGATTCAAAATACAAACATAATATAAAGAGGCAGGAAGAAGTTGTAGGTGGTTTCTCTTTCCCAGTGCCAAGGAGCAGAAAAGTAAAATTTCTCCCAATTAGGGAATGCAGAGGACATTAAGACCAAGCAGAACCCCATATATTCCTACATGCATATGCACAAAAAAGTAACAATGTATAATTTGAGTATAGTATTAATTTGCTATACTTTATTATCCTTGTACCCACCTATATGTAATAATACAAAATATTGTTATATATTATAAATAAAATGTATATAATATGTAATAACATATGTAATATCTGTGTATTTATAAACACAAAGTTACAGTAATTAAATGTTGTGTTCTCCAAAAGTTTCAGTGCTTCGCAAGGTGATGTCAACAATTTTTAGAACCTTACAAATGTTACCTCTTCTTTTTTCCCACTTCTCTTGCTTTAGGCACCATTTTGACTCTGACATTCTGAAAAAACTCTTCCCACACCTACAATAAAATAAACCTCTCCTGTTATTACTGTTTTCAGAATTGCTTTGGTTTTATTACAAAATAAGATGATTTTATGTATTTCCTTGGTTACTTATAGCTTCTTTTCCATGTCCTTCAACAGACAAAGAAGTATGTGCCAGCAGATATCATGTATTTCTTGCTCATTGTAGCATATTAAGAACATAGCAGGGCCTGGCACAGCATAATCATTTTTTGAATCAAAGATTTAAAAAAATGTTGGTACCCTGTCTTGTAGTGTTGTTGTTTGTGTATGTGATGCCCATGCACATATGCACATATTCACATGTTTGTGCATCTTCAACTGTGCACAGATGTGGAGGCAATATGAGAACAGTAAGAATCCTAGTCCATCACTGTCCATCATAGCCTCTGTCTCTCTCTCTCTCTCTCTCTCTCTCTCTCTCTCTCTCTCTCTCTCTCTCTCTCATGGTTTTAGAGCTTTATTGTAAAAAAGCAGAGAGAAAGAGAGAAGGTAAAAGAGAGGAACCAGGAACCAGCCAAGGCCACATGGAGACGTGGGGGAAGGGAGAGAAAGAAGGAGGAGGAGGAGGGCTAGAGATGAGAGTAAGAAAGGTGAAAGCTTAAAGAGCCATCATATTCTCTGAAGGCATGGTTTCTTACTGAACAACAAACTAGGTTTGGCCAGCAAATACCAACCAGCCTGTGTTTTTTATGTAAAGAACTAACAAATAATAAATTATTCTGTGTATTTTATAGTAGGTTTGTTCTATGAAAAATATCCTTTCACCTCTATATAACCAGTATCTATTGGGGTTTACCTATGACCCAAAATATTGTAACTATCTTTTAAATTAAAGGTTCTTAGTATTTTATTAGGTAAAATAATTTTTGACACCAAAAATTTAAATTATTTTTATGTAAATTTAATTACTAAATTATGAATATAAAATTGCAATTTTACCAATTAAGTTAAGGGAATTAATAACTGCTTCAATTAATATTTTTTGTCAGTACATATATGGTACATACTAAAGAATATACACACTTATTTTTATAAAAATTAAGAAAATATAGCATTGAAAATATATTATAACTATTATTAATATTCATTCTAAAGATTTATACACATTGGATAATGAAGATGTGGGTTAATTTCTGGCTCAGAATAGAGAATTTTGTGTTTGGTCATGAATATTATAAAATATTTATAGCAAATGATGTAGTAGCAAATGAAATGTCTAAGTGGATCAAAGTGCTTGCCACATAAGCCTGATGACATGAGTTCAGACTTCTGTAATCCTCATAAAATCTGTATTTGAAAGGGCACATCTTAAATATCAGCACTTCTACTATTTTATGAGGATTGCAGAACTTAATTATATAAGCATATATAAAGAAAAACTAGTACGCACAGCAGAAGTGGTTAGAACTTGTGTTTGCGACTTTGAAAGTAGCAAGTGACTAGAATCTGCTGTGCCACAGGCTTTTAAAAGACAATCAAAAATATATCATTTCTACTATTAATGGCATAAGCTAGCTTGTTTCTAGAATGTAAAGGTCCTATTTTTAGAAAGTAGAGGATTGGTTTGTATCCTTTTTTGTACTTAATTGGATAAGAAGTCTTTCCCATAAACCACCATGTTTTTCATTTTTCATTAGATAAATTATAGACTGTTATAAATTTGCCCAGTTCGTATACATTGATTGTGGCTAACTTGTACAGATTTTCAAACTTTGAAGGAGAAATTTATCTTTCTACAACAAATTATTTCTATTGTTTCTTATTTCAACATTAAAATAAAAAAGCTAGAGGTGAAAACTGATGTTTGAAATTTTTGTCACCAAATAGTCCAAGTGTGACACATGGACACCAGCTCTCTCTCTCTCTCTCTCTCTCTCTCTCTCTC
>NC_034613.1:99413519-99415149 GCF_900095145.1 Mus pahari
AGGCACTGGCGTAGCCTCACAAGAGGCCACAATATCAGGGACCCTTCAGCAGTATCTTGCCGGCATGAGCATGNGCATTAGTATCTAGGTTTGGTGGCTGATGATGGGATGGACTCCGAATGGGGTCCTCTCTACCACCTACTTCTAATAGTATCAGGCCTGAGGTAGGATTAGGATAAACCCGCTATATCTCCCCATGTTAGTAAAATGTGACAGATAAACTTTTAAAATTGCATCTTAACATTTTATAAATTATTATCCAATCCATCCAAATGAAGATATGTACATTTATGAAAATTATCCTGAATGCATAGCACAAACCTATTCTTTTACTATGAAAACACTGGTCCACTGACATCCAAACAGGATGTTTCCACCATTTGCACTTATATTTAGCGTAGCATTGTACTCAAGTGAATCTACAACTTTTCTTACAGGTTGAGTTTTTTCTTTACATTTCCTTAAACATTACAGTATGAGAAATAAATTAGTCTCAAATTTAAATACAATATGGAAAAAATGTAGCCAAATAGCAGTGTAGAGCAACAATATAGGAAATTTTAAGAGGTAACATCAGTAGAAATAGGAATTCTTGTATGTTATATTGAAGGGAAAATTTTCCTAATGGAAAGACATTTGAATTCTTACTTCCCAATGTGATTGTTGTTGCTCTTTAAGGAGATGTTTGAAGCTTTGGGATATGAGCATGACCATTGAAGTAGGTCATTACTTGGAATTGGATATTAGCTGTTGGTTTTGGCATGTCGTCTTGAGTTCCTGATACATGTCATCTGAATACAATGATATAGCATGCTCATATCCCTATGGACAAAACTGTTCCAGCTGCCATGTTTTTCACAAAGACATAATCACAGGTCACTCTTAAGGATGCAGTTCTTCAACTGAGATTCCATATTGCCAGGTGTATCAAAGTGATAACTAATATTAGCCAGGACACTGGGTTATTCTAGTCTTAATTTATTGAAGCTGGATTTTTAGTTGAATTTATTATTTTGTTCTTCCATTTGTGATGTAAATGCATCTTATTTCTCACTTGAGAAATGATACTTATCATTTATTCTGTACCAGAATATGGTATTTAGTAGCAATATGTAAAATATTAGTAAGATTCTAAATGATAACATAAAGAAAATGCAGTTCAAAACACAAGTCTCTATTTCATTAAATTCTTTTTCATTAGATTTGTATTTATTTCAGAGTACAAATAAATTATCAAATTCTCATCTTTTTTTCATAGCAGCTTTATTTAATTTTTTAAAAGTTTATCAACCTTTATTTTTAAAAATATTTTATTAGATATTTTCTTCATTTACATTTCAAATGCTATCCCAATGTCCACTATACCCTCCCCGCACCCTGCCCACCCACTCCCACTTCTTGGCCCTGGAGTTCCCCTGTATGTGGCATATAAAGTTTACAAGACCAAGGAGCATCTCTTCCCAACGATGGCTGACTGGGCCATCTTCTGCTATATATGCAGCTAGAGACACGAGCTCTGGGGGTACTGATTAGTTCATATTGTTGTTCCACCTAGAGGGTTGCAGACCCCTTCAGTTCCTTGGGTAATTTCTCTAGCTCCTCCATTGGGGTCTCTGTGTTCTATCCTATA
>NC_034613.1:99415592-99417355 GCF_900095145.1 Mus pahari
ATCATCTGGGTATATGCCTAGAAAAGGTATTGCTGGATCTGCTGGTAGTACTGTGTCGTTTTCTGAGGAACTGCCAGACTGATTTCCAGAGTGGTTGTACAAGCTTGCAATCCTACCAGCAATGCATTGTACAATACCATTCCCATACAAATCATCGTAAGGTCTTATTCTCTTTCATGAATTCAATAATTTAGAAAGAAAAAACATATACATGTTTCAATAATAATTTAAATAAATGACATGATAAATTTCATTAATCATCTCTGATTTATTAGTCATGTCCTTAGTAAACAACATATATTTGGTACAAAATGATAATAAAAGTAGAGGAGATTCTATCTCTTTTCATGAAAAGTTTGTCTGTTATAATCTCTTCTCGATGAGTTATTTTTAAGAAAACAGATATCATTGAATGAGCTCAAAGCCTGGTAAAGTTATATGTCTCCTAAATATTATCAAATCATTGTCAAATCTGAGAGGAACTTGCCTAAGGCTTCTCCCTAGGGATGGAAAAAAGGCAAGAACAACTTTTTTGTAATACTCTAAAATATCTAGGGACTGCTTGTGGGATGCTTTTTCCTTCATGACTCAAAATGTTGAAAAGGAATGTGGCAGAGTTTGAGTAACATGTTTATGTCACAGCATGTTAAATTTACCATGGGAATACCTATCAGTGAGTGTCTGTGGACAAAATATGACACACAGAAAAAAAGCAGTAGAACATCAGAGTCTCTAAGAAGAGACAGGGTAGATATTTTTTAAAAATTGAGGCACCAAGTTTGTGATATACAAAAAGAAAGCAAAAAAGCAAAAGGCAAAACAACAACAACAACAAAACAAATATACAACCCTGACATAAGCAAAGCACATAGGAAGAAAACTTTCCTATGAGCTTTCCAGAGCTGGTTCACAAAGACTTGGAGAAGTAAATATATTTTCAAATCTTCTGTTTTGGAGATAATAGCAGAAAACATACAAAAAACACGGAATAAAAATCCATTTGAAGTGGTAGAAATATACCAGGAGCCAACATCTCAAGGAACATGGACTTTGCATATGCTGTACAGAAGGTTGAAACTCTCTTATAAATATGAATTTTTACAAAAAACATTAATATCAGAACTAAAGAATATCAGAGAAAAATATATACATATATATGTGTATATATATGTATATATATGTGTATATATATATGTGTATATATATGTGTATATATATATATATATATATATATATATATATACATATATATGAAAACCTAAAACTATCAAGACAAAGAGAAAAATGGTGACTATGTGCTTGTAGGCTTATTTGTTAAGTTGCCAGAAGCTAGAGTTATCTTAAAGAGAACTTCAGTTGAGAAAATTTTCTCTTTAGATTGACATGTAGGAAATTTTTTTGAGCACTTTCTTGATTAATGATTGAAGTGGGAGGGGACAGAGCTATATGAGAACTGCCATTGCTGGACAGGTGATCTTGGGATATATAATAGCAGGCTAAGCAACCTAGGAGGAACAAGCCAATATGCAGCATTCCATCATAGCTTCTGCTTCATTTCCTTCTCCCTGGTTCCTGCCTTGACATTGCTCAGTAATGTAGTGTGGGCCTTGAAAATTGGAATCTGAATTTGCAAATCACCCTTTCTAACTCTGTGAAGAATTGGGTTGGCATTTTGATGGGGATTGCATTGAATCTGTAGATTGCTTTTGGCAGGATGGCCATTTTGACTATGTTAGTCCTGCTAATCCATGAGCATGGGAGAT
>NC_034613.1:99418066-99421487 GCF_900095145.1 Mus pahari
GCAACAACAATATGAACTAACCAGTACCCCCTGAGCTCATGTCTCTATCTGCATATGTAGCAGAATATGACCTAATCCGCCATCACTGGGAAGAGAGGCCCCTTGGTCTTGTAAACTTTATATGACCCAGCACAGGGGAAAGCTAGGGCCAAGTAGTGAGAGTGGGTGGGTAGGGGAGCAGGGGCGGGGGGGGGGGGGTATAGGGAACTTTTGGGATTGCATTTGAAATGTAAATAAAGAAAATAATAATAAATTAAAAAAAATAAAAGTTGTGAAAAATACAAAAAAAAAAAAGAAAGAAAGAAAGAAAGAAAGAAAGAAAGAAAGAAAGAAAGAAAGAAAGAAAGAAAGAAAATTGTAATCTGAAATGTACCCTTTCCTTCCTAAGGCAATTTTGATCTTGCTGTTAATCACAGCGATAGAAGCTTATAGAGCACACTGGGTGGAAGGTGTAATGACTGAATTGAAAAGACCACTAGAAGAGTTCTTTAACAATCTTGACAGAAAATCATTTCATGTATTTAAACACAAGTAGTCATTTGACACTGGATATATGTGTTTGTATGTGTGCATGTGATTTTGTGTGTGTGTGTGTGTTAAAGTAGGGGGGAAATGAAATGAAAAGATTTCCCAAACTTAGCCCAGAGGCTGGGTTTATCATGTGAAGATAAGTGGCTAGACCAGTCCCCTCTGGAAAAAAAAATCAGAGTTCTGGTATCCCAAGTAAGAAAAAATATAGGACTGCCGAGCTGCGCTGGCCCAGCAGTCTCCTCTGGGTCCCACACTGCGGCCTGCTGTGAACTTCCCTGGTGCAGACATAGCCTCGTGTTTTGCCTGCACGCTGGTGAAGATTGGAATAATTGGTGGAAATTTTAGAGGAAGAACTGAAAAATATGTGGATACTCCATTTGGCAATTTCTGGGAAGATAAAGAACTTTGATTGTGCACTCCCTGCAAGACACAGCAGACAACACACCATCATGCCTTCTAAAGTCAACTACCAGGAGAACATCTGGGCCTTGAAGGAAGAGGGCTGCACACATGTCATCGTGACCACAGCTTGCAGGTCCTTGAGAGAGGAGATGCAGCCTGCTGACATGGTCATCATCTATTAATATATTGATACAACATCCCTAAGGCCTCAGACCTTCTATGATGGAAGTCATTGCAATGCCAGAGGAGTATGCCATATCCCCAAAACAAGAGAGGTCCTCATAGAAACTAAGAAGCTTGGACTTCAGTGCCATTCAAAGGGGACGATGTCACAATTGAGGAGCCTCATTTCAGCTTCCCGGCAGAAAGCTTTATATTCTATACTTGGGGTGCAGATGTTTGTCAATATGACCACTGTTCCAGAGGTGGTGCTAAGGAGGCTGGAATTTGCTATGCAAGCATTGCCATGGCAACAAATTATGATTGTTGGAAGGAGCATGAAGAAACAGTGCCAGTGGATGGGGTTTTAAAGACCATGAAAGAAAATGTCAATAAAGCCAAAAATTTACTCCTCATTACTATACCTCAAATAGGGTCGATGGGATGGTCAGTAATGCTCTGTAACCTAAAGAACATGGCCCAGTTTTCTGTTTTACCACCAAGACATTAAAACAGCATGGCCGACACAAGAAGACTTTCTACTTCTAGTCTTTGGGGATTTTGCTTAAACAAAATGAGAAAGATCCACAGCCTTCATGCCTTTGCTTGGAAAAAAAGACAGTGTTAGCTGCTCAGCCAAGATCCAGACTCCTCCAGGACTCAGAAGGAAAACAGACAGCCTGCCAAAAAAAAAAGCTGGAGAGCACATCTGTCTCACTTTCTCTATTAAACTGACAGCAAGGAACACTGGCGAAAACACTCACTTTTCTACACTGCTAAGGAACCAATACGAGCTCAAGATGGGATTGTGTGATTATAAACTGGGGCCATGTTTCCGACACCTGGTATTCTAAGAGTTTCTCTTGAAGAGGTTATGAGACATTCATTCAAAGAATCATGTGTAAAGAATATTACCTGTCCTAGTAAAATAATCAAAAGTATCTGAATATCAAAAAAAAGGTGTGCTGTGTTTCCATTATACTTAGGTTATCGAGCAATCAAGTGGAAACCATGTTTTCTCATAAAGAAATGATTAATCTTTTTCTCTACTTTTAAGTATAATCAAATAATAAAACTGTAAAAATTAAAATCTACTTAGAGAACATTGAAACTCTTTTGGTGGTGAAGCAAAGACAATAACAATAATATAAATGTGCTGTGAATGTGATTCAAGATACATAAGCCAAATATCAGGCCGGGTGTGGTGGCGCACACCTTTAATCCCAGCACTTGGGAGGCAAATTTCTGAGTTTGAGGCCAGCACAGCCAGGACTATACAGAAAAACCCTGTCTCGAAAAACCAAAAAAAAAAAAAAAAAAAAAAAAAAAAAAAAAAAAAAAAAAAAAAGCCAAATATCCCTGTTCCCTAAATAAAGAAATAAAGGAAAGTGATGTGTGAGGAGCATACATCTTTCCTAAGATCCTGGGTCACCACACAGCTAAGATGAGTGTAACTGAGAAAGCCAAGGCTTGTGTATAATGTTAAAGTGTCTAAAAAGCCAGACTGCAAGCCACTGTGACTCATCACAGTGTATTGAGTTGACTTATCAGTTGGCAATGCTTTCTTTTGTTTGTAGAAGTCTAACTTTTTATTTTTCAAATTACTGTTGTTAAAGGTGCCCTACAGGGTCTGTAGGTCTGTAAAGTGAATGTGCTTGTGTCTGATATTGACTTCAAGATAATAAGCTGTTGATTATAAGCAATAAATGAACTATTTGCTCCAGCACTAATGTCGAGTCCCTGGATAAGTGCAATTGTAACTTCCAGCCCATGTCACAGTGCTTCCAGCTCTGGATATTAGCAGTCCATGGTGATTCCTTGAATCCTGAACCAGGGCGTTAGGTTGTTTTTACTCACTGCAGTGTAAACAGTTCTTTCCCCTTAGTCACTGTGGAGTGGGCATCTGTCTTATTGCCTTTAGAAAATTCTTCTCTCTTCAACATGGAAAATGATTTTCTTCAGTGGCCTTTCTAGCATCCTGTGCAGGCTTCTTTACTTTTTCCTTAATCTTTCATTATGATGAAACATGCATATAAACACTGAGTCTTGCTCAACGTGATGCTGTCCGTTCTGTCCATTTTTCTATGGGTATCATAATTCCACTCTTTTTTCTGACAAAATGAAATCTCATCATGTATCCTTTCCACATTCTTATCTATTCATGTGTTGATAGATGTGTGGGATAATTCCATAATGTACCTGTTGTGAGTAGTGTTTCAATAAACATCAGTTTGCAGACTTCTCAGATGACAAAAAAAAAAGAAAGAAAGAAAGAAAGAAAGAAAGAAAGAAAGAAAGAAAGAAAGAAAGAAAGGAAGGAAGGAAGGAA
>NC_034613.1:99421558-99423352 GCF_900095145.1 Mus pahari
AAGGAAGGAAGGAAGGAAGGAAGGAAGGAAGGAAGGAAGGAAGGAAGGAAGGAAGGAAGGAAGGAAGGAAGGAAAATATAGGTTGAAAGCATAAAACCATCTATTTACTTTTATTGTGTATTACTGTTTTGGTTATTTCTTTCAAAAATATTCTTTAGTATTTATATGTTGGTACTTTAGTTATTGTATTTTGCCTTGCATCTTCCTGAGAAAGGTTCTTGTTTTCCTGTTTTTTTTTAACCTTACCTAGAATATTCATTTACTACTTTTCAAACCCATAACCCATATTTCTTTCCTTCTCATTATTACTCTAGCCCCAATTTACTCTTATATATTTCCTCTTCACTTTGGTACTTAAATATTAATACCATTAACTCTTCAAAAACAAATCCTATAGATTGCATTTTCTCTGTCCTACTTACCATTAGCTGCAACTTAAAACAGTCTACTGTTACCTGAGAAGGGGGTCTCAGTTGAAGGATTGTCCAGATTAGATAGGTCTGTGAAGATGTTTGTGGTTCTGGGCAGTAAAAGAAAGCCAGCTAAACTCAATAACTAAAGGCATTTACTACTTAAGTGTGATAGCGTGAATTCAATTCTCATGTAGAAGGTAGAAACTAACTTCAGTCCTTCTTAGAAAGGGGAACAAATTACTCATGAGAGGAAATATGGAGACAAAGTATGGAGCAGAAACTGAAGAAGGAACGGCCATCCTGAGACTGCTCCACCTGGGAATCCATCCAGATATGCAGACACTATTGCTGATGCCAAGAAGTGCTTGCTGACAGGAGCCTCTTATAGCTGTCCCCTGAGAGATTCTGCCAGGACCTGACATATACAGAGATGGATGCTCACAGCTAACCAATGGACTGAGCAAGGGGTGCCCAATGAAGGAGTTAGAGAAAGGACTGAAGGAGCTGAAAGGGTTTGCAATCCCATAGGAAGAACAACAATATCAGCAATATCAATAACAACAACAATGTCCCAGGGCCTAAACCACCAACCAAAGATTACACATGGAAGGACCCATTCCTCCAGCTGCCTTTCCAGGCTTCAATGGGAGGAAAGGCCTTTGGTCCTGTGAAGGCTCATTGCCCTAGTGTAGGGGAATGTCTAGTTGGGGAGGTGGGATTGGGTTGGGCGGGTGGGGGGAGCACCAGGAGGAGGGGGTATGGGACAGGGAATTTGTGGAGGGGAAACCAGGAAAGAGGATAACATTTTAAATGTAAACAAATAAAATATCCAATTAAAAAAAGAAAAATAAACACAATCAAGCTTTGCAAAAATCTTTTAGAACAAGGAATTATATTTAATCTAGTCCTGGGATCAAAAATCAACAGAATAGCCAGGTGTGGTGGCGCACACCTTTAATCCCAGCACTCCTGAGGCAGAGACAGGCGGATTTCTGAGTTCGAGGCCAGCCTGGTTTACGGAGTGAGCTCCAGGACAGCCAGGGCTATACAGAGAAACCCTGTCTCGAAAAACAAAAAACAAAAACAAACAAACAAAAAAAAAATCAACAGAATAAATCCAAAAATCTGACAGGAATATTAAAACTTCCATAGGAATAAATTATATCATAAACTACAGATAGTTATGAAACAATGTAGAAAAGACAAATATGGAATGCTATCATATAATTGCTGACTGAAAAACATTTTTAAAATGTCCATAATACCACTATGTTCATAGCAGCTTTATTTATAATAGCTAGAAGCTGGAAAGAACCCAGATGTCCCTCAATAGAGGAATGGATACAGAAACTGTGGTACATTTACACAATGGAGTACTACT
>NC_034613.1:99424447-99425596 GCF_900095145.1 Mus pahari
GGGGTATAGGGAACTTTTGGGATTGCATTTGAAATGTAAATAAAGAAAATAAAAAAAGAAGAAAAAAATGTCCATAATACCCAAATTGTTACAGATTCACTGTAATTCTGATTAGAATTTTATCAAGATGTAAAATAACATATCTAAGAATAAGTATAAAATCTGTAGACCAAAATAGTTAAACCAGTTTGAAGTTTCACCACTTTTAAATTCCAAAGCTATAAGTACCTAAATATATACCATAGACACCATTTAAGGAGAGAAAGAGTAAATACTTGATTATATGTTCAAATGTTTTTCATGGGGGTAGAGATACAATTCAGTGGAAAAGGACAATGTTTTGAAGAAATTATTTTCTGGAAATCTGAAAAATTCAAAAGTAAATGCTCCCAGCAGCACTATAATAGTTGGGATGTGGAAGAAGCCCGTTTTTCCTGGAAGTGGAAAAAAAAAAAAAACCTCAATGTATATGAATGTACTTTATGCGATTCTTGTGGGAGGAAATAATAAACTCTGAACAAATAATCTAAAGTAAAGAAGTCTAGTTTAAAATACACAACTATTTTTCTGTATCCATTTATGTGATGCAATTTTAAAATTAATTCCATGTTTAGTTAAAATAAAATGACTTGATTCCCCTCCTGCCTTCTCCTCCTCCTGTCAACCATTTCCATGGTGCTTGTCCTACTGCCTTCTAAGTTCATGGCCTGTTTCCTTTCATTATTTTTGTTAGAAATATATATATAAATGCAATCTGAGAAGTTCATTGAGGTTTTTTTTTTTTTTTTTTTTTTTTTTGTATTTGATAACGTATCAGTAGGCTTATCTTTAAGGAAAACTAATTCAACCTTTCTCCGCAGTTTCTAATGGGCTATAAATGTCAGGATAAAACCGTGTGAGATTTTCCCCTTCCACACTGGCACATGCCCAATGGTATGTTCCTTTTAATGTCTTATTTCGGCAACAACATTGTTGAAAATTTTTTTTTAAAGATTTATTTATTTATTATATGTAAGTACACTGTAGCTGTCTTCAGACTCTCCAGAAGAGGGCATCAGATCTTGTTACGGATGGTTGTGAGCCACCATGTGGTTGCTGGGATTTGAACTCTGGACCTTTGGAAGAGCAGTCGGGTGCTCTTACCCACTG
>NC_034613.1:99430002-99438846 GCF_900095145.1 Mus pahari
TATATATATATATATATATATATATATATATATATATATATCATAATTTCAGGTAAACATAAAAGGACATGTTTCTTTAGGGGTTTTCCAAATATTCTTAATGCTATTTATCCTTTTCCTTTTTATTTTTCTCCTCACCTCTCCCCCAATTAATATTCCACTGCTTTTGCCATGTCCACATTCATATAATCTGTAAACTGATTTTTCAGTTTCTAAAGCTTCTTATGACCATGGTATCTTTTACTCCAGGTTTTATACTCTCATCTTAGAAAGAAAATGCTGTTTGTGTTTCTGGATATGGGTTCCCTTATTCAGTATGATCTTATCTATTTCTATTCATTTATCTGAAAATTTCATTACTTCATTTTTCTTTATGGATGAGTATTATTCCATATTGTATGTTGCAAATGTCTTAATCTGTCAGTTGAGGGACATTAGATAGTTTCCTTTCCCTAGCCGTGGTGAGTAGAGTAGCAATGAACATGGTTGAACTATTATCCGTGAAATAGAATGCTGATTCCTTTGTGCATGTGACAAGGAATAGAAAGTAAAAATTCAGAGACAGAATGTCAAAGGGTGGCTTTCAGGAATTGTGAAGAACAGCCTAAGAGTTACTTTCTATATATGCATTCTCACTGTTATACACTGGAAAATTCTGGATATTGTGGTAGTGGTAGCCATTACAGAAGAATGTTTAATATTACAGAATTATACATTTAAGTGATTCTGCTATTAAATTACTATAACTTTTCTCCAAAAAAAAGGAAATAAATGGTTGGTGTTCTCTTCACCAGAGCAGGGAAGCTTCTACTAGTGGTTGATTGATGTGTTCATTTCTTCTTTTGCCAATATTACACAGTATATTTGAAGCTTTCTCAGAGCAAAGCTCTGTGGAAGGCTCATGGAGGTTATTGATAATGCAGTTTTCTTTGTGCCTGAAAAAAAATTAGGACTTGATTGAATACAGAAGCTGTCACTGCTACACAGCATGTTGTCAGCACTTGCCATTGTAGAGGATGTGTGGGTGTTTCTATGAAGGATATCCAAACAACCCTTCAGAGCTGTCAGGCTTGAAGACCTTTCTCAAACAGGTGTTTCATATCTCAGTAAAGCCCAAAGAAAGGTCATATAAAAATTAAGAAAGGATTCTGCAAAAGTTTCCAAAGTACAGTTTTTCTAGCCAGTAACATTGGGTAAGTTGCCATTCTACCAGGGAATGTTATGACAAGTTCAGAAGACTATGGAAACGTAACCCTTTACAACTTCATTTAATTGTTTTCTGGGCAGGATGACAACCTGTATTCCTCACAGTGTTCATTTATTTTTGAAACTTCAAAAGTCAAAAAGACAGGTTTACCTAAAATTGGTTCCCTTTGAATTTCAGTTAAGTAAATAACACTTCCATATCTCATTAGCTCAATGTCTTGAGCAAAGAAGAGGCCATTTATTCAGTGTATCAAGATATAGGTATATACTGTCTCCACTCAAGTAGTAAGTTATGACTTCAGTAGACACATATCCCATTAGTTATTAGTCATGATCACAGTGTGCTAATATGTAGCATATATGGACTTTATTGTTTCTAACAGACAAAAGAGTTAGTATCAAAAGAGTGCCAACACATATTAATAATAATTCTTGAAAAGCAAGTGAAAGTTCAGTTTAAACCCATAATTTAATAATAAAAAGGTGTCCCTAAGTTAGCAAGATTTAATTTCTTATAAAGTTTGCAATGCATAGCATTTCTCTCGTAAGTTGCATCTATAAGTTGCATCTATAAGTTGCATCTATCTTTCCTTTTCTTTTTTGGGGGGGGAGGGGTTGAGACAGGGTTTCTCTGTGTAGCTCTGGCTGTCCTGGAACTCACTCTGTAGACCAGGCTGGCCTTGAACTCAGAAATCCGCCTGCCTCTGCCTCCGGAGTGTTGGGATTAAAGGCGTGTGCCACCACGCCCAGCCTTTCCTTTGTCTTGAATTTCACCTGTAAATCTTGCTTCAGAATTGTATTCTATTAGACCTATGCAATTCAGGTTCTAGTCATCTATAAACATGCTGTGCTGAAGTCTTACAGATTGGTTTTTATCAACAGTTTTATATGCTTGCTTATTTTAACTGTAATGTGAATGATTTTGTGTGTCTGTGTGAGGCAGAGAGACAGAGAGACCTAGAGAGAGAGAATTACATTTAGCACCTATCCCAAGGACAAATTTGCTCCAATTTTTATATACCAACCTCTTTAAGTGTTGTAAATTTAGAACACTGAGTTGGCCCTTTGCGATCCATTCAGAAGATCTTAGACAAGCAGTATGCTTGAAAAGACTTTGGGATATTACTGGAGAGAAGGTTCAGCATGTAAGAGCACTGGCTACTTTCTTCCAAAGAACCCTGGTTCAAATTTCAGTACCCAAGTTGTGACTTACAACCTTTTTAATTCTAGTTCCAGAAGAATTAATTTCCTCTTCTTCATCCAAAGGCACTAGGCACAATGTGGAGTACAATGTGGAGAGCTTTGGGGGCTGTTTTTAGAAATTTGGCAAGAATTTGTCCTTAGGCTAGGACACTGAAGTAGACTCAGATAAGAATAGTCACATTTGGGCTAATACAAAGCTCAAGGTAAACTCAGCCTAGGAATGTGTGGCATTCCTTTATTCCTTTATTCTTCTTTCATGTGTATTTTATTCCCTATTTTAGGGAGGAATGAAGTATCCATGTGTTGGTCTTGTGTTTTGGAGATTCTATCTTGGATATTCTAGGTTTCTGGGCTAATATCCACTTATCAGTGAGTAGATATCATGTGAGTTCTTTTGTGGTTGGGTTACCTCACTCAGGATGATATCCTCCAGATAATCCATTTGNCNAAGAATTTCATAAATTCATTGTTTNTAATAGCTGAGTAGTACTCCATTGTGTAAATGTACNACATTTTCTGTATCCATTCCTCTNTTGAGGGACATCTGGGTTCTTTNCAGCTTCTGGCTATTATAAATAAGGCTGCTATGAACATAGTGGAGCAAGTGTCCTTATTACCAGTTGGAACATCTTCTGGATATATACCCAGAAGAGGTATTGCTGAATCTGCTGGTAGTCCTATGTCCAGTTTTCTGAGGAACCACCAGACTGATTTCCAGAGTGGTTGTACAAGCTTGCAACCCCACCAGCAATCTTTCTCCACATGCTCACCAGCATCTGCTGTCACCTGAATTTTTCATCCTAGCCATTCTGACTGGTTTGAGGTGGAATTTCAGGGTTGTTTTGATTTGCATTTCCCTGATGATTAAGGATGTTGAACATTTTTTTAAAGTGCTTCACAGCCCTTTGTTATTCCTCAGTTGAGAATTCTTTAACTCTGTACCTCATTTTTTAATGGTGTTATTTGAATTTCTGGCATTCAACTTCTTGAGCTCTTTTCAAGTCGTTTTATAGAATGAGTGTGACATAGTATATAATCAATACTAGCTGCTTTAGTCCATCATGATATATCTTATATATTGATATTTTAGGGCTGGAGTAATGGCTCAGGGGGTAAGAGCACTGACTGCTCTTCCAAAGGTCCTGAGTTCAATCCCAGCAACCACATGGTGGCTTACAACCATCTGTAATGTGATCTGAGGCCCTCTTCTGGTGTGTCTGAAGACAGCTACGGTCTACTTATATATAATAATAAATAAACCTTTAAAAATATTTTTAAAATATTGATTTTTAAATTACTGCATTCTTGTTAGTTCATCTGGGGTCTGATGCCTTTGAAGCTGGACCGTGGGGTATCTACATATCCTCACTGTTACATTTCACAGATTTCCCCAGTTTAAGAATAGTCCCCTAATTTAAATGTCCAATATTAATATTTTGTTCATAATATATTTATTGATTATTTGGGAATTTCATATCATGAACCCTGAGCACACTCATTTTCCAGTCCTCACAGGTCCAACACTGCACACTTGTAACACCTCTCCCACCAAAGAAAAAGTAGAATAAAAGAAACAAGCCCAAATTGTGTTTGAACTATTTACTAAATTTTCTCTGCAACAACTCAAATTTAGTCAAATCAATTTAATTTAAAAGATCAGTGACTTTAATACACCTTAATTTGTGCCTGGAATTTGGTGAAAATGCACAGCACCAAATCTTTCTCAATTATTTCAAAACATAACTATTTACTTCTTACCACTTGACAAGTATTTTACTCTGTGCTCGTGTGAACAAGATCATCACAGTTTAATAAAGCAATTTGTTAGATAACAGTATTGTAAACACTATATTCACACATTTATTTCATAGGTATTAATTGCCTAAGTTTTAGGTGTCTGGCATTTGTTATACTAATTAAAATTTCTTCAGTATTTCCCACAGTTTATATTTTTATGCAAATTTTTGGGAGATACTAAATATATAAATTTTATATAAATTAAGTGGGATTTTTTTCTGTATAAATCAGGGCGATAGAAGATGCCAGCTTCCAACTAGAATTTTGATGATGAACATCTCATGCTTCTATGTGAAGGAGTGAATGTTCTGGATTCTTCCTCATTGCTGATGATAGTTGTACATCTGTTAGACTGCAAGTGCAGCATCTTTTGGACTTGTCATTTGATCACTGTATAAGAGAGTGAAGAACATTCAGTTGTACTCCATAGGTAATGATACAAAGGCACCTTCCATCTTTCATTATATTCAGCTTCATTTGGGTGTGAAAATTTTTTTCCATGTGTTGGAAAAAGTGAGCATTGTTTCCATACAATTGAATTTTAGTAAGTATTATAAAATGTACTAAAAATAGATCAAAATGAATTACTACCTCTCAATGTTTCAAAGAATATATTTACTAGAAAGATACTAATAGATATTTACTTAAAATGTTTAAATTATTCATCCAAAGCTAAAATTCAATAATCACCTTCTGCTGAAGTTAAGCATCAAGAATTGTGAGCATGTTAACTTAAATAGCTCTCTCCAGAAAAGAGAGGTTCTCAGCAAAAAACTAATCCATGGCTAAAGTGATGATTATATAGAAATTTTACCTAGATACAGTTTTCAGCAGTCAAAACATATAAAAAATGTAGTTTATAAACTTTAACTACACAAACTTTGTAAAATGGATATAGGTCCACACATAATTCACATACTTAAAGCACAATATGATTTAAAGATAGTTTGAAGTCAAAAGTAGATTCATTTTTAAAATGTAGAGTCATAGCCAGGTGTGGTGGTGCACGCCTTTAATCCCAGCACTAGGGAGGCAGAGGCGGCAGATTTCTGAGTTCGAGGCCAGCCTGGTCTACAAAGTGAGTTCCAGGACAGCCTGGAGAACAGAGAAACCCTGTCTCAAAAAACCAAAACAAAACAAAAAGTAGAGTCATTTTAAGTTGTACTGTCATTTTTTTATCTTGTACAAATATGAGGATGCTATCTATTTTTCAATAACAATTATATACATGAATTAAATAATAAGGAATTATAACATAGATATGAATTATAGCACAGATATATCACTCATGCCCTAAGAAATTATCAGAGATTGGCCAATTAAGGGAAATAAAATGAGTGAATATATACTTGTAAGCAGGTTCTACCTGTGTCATTTAAATATATTAGTAGAAACGTAAGATGATGAAGATATATCAAAGTAGGGTTTTTGTAGGAATTTTTTCAGGATACATTAATAAGAAAGTTGAATTATAAATATACTGACTTTAACTGACTGTTTAAGTATTAAGTCATTAATAGTGTATTCTGCTTGAAAAAAATAGTAAGATAACCAGAAAGGTTCAATAGTGGCACTTTCATCCTGGAGATAACTAATAGTCATCTAGTTGGACTTAAGGGCTTCTCAATACGATGAAATTTGTGCCCCAGCATTTTAAACCTAGCCCAATATCAATGAGTGCTAAGGCTGTGGACCTAGAAGAAAACTTCTGCCACTTCACTAACCCAGTATAATTATTAGTTGCATTCTGAATACTTAACTTATTATGCTGGATAGTTTTATGCCAACAAAGCAAAAGCCTAAGTCATCTGAAAAGAGGGATTTCTTAACCTCAATTAAGAAAATGCCTCCATGAGGTCAGGTTGTAAGACTTTAGGCCATTTTCTTAGTGATTTATGTGGGAGAGGCCAGACATTGTGGCTGTTGCCATCCTTGGTCTGGTGACTTTGGTCCCTGCAGGAAACAAGGCTGAGCGAGGAGCAACCCAATAAGTACCAACCCTCTCATGGCCTCTGCATCAGCTCCTTACCCCAGGTTCCCCCACTATGACTTCCTTCTATGATGAACAATGAACAATGCTGTGGATGTATGAAAGCCTACTTGTTTTAGTCACACCAATAACCCTGACTGACACACCTTTTTTATGCATAGATTGATGGACCTGTCACCCTTGATCCAAGATGCTTCTTTTGCAGAAGTGAGAGAACATTATAAAAGCCATACCTGGAAAGAATGTAGAGAACAAATTTCTGTGTGTTGCCCAACCCAAATTGATTTATCTATAGCACAATCATTATACATGAAACACTTGACCACCACAGAAGATGGGGCATAAATATTAAGAGAATCAGGGGACCAAGATATGTGCTAAAAGATACTGTCATCTCTGTGTGACAGAGAAACTGTGGTCATAAAATCTCAAGAATATGATTATCTAAACAGAAGCTAAAAAATAACACCAACTGACATGCCAACAAAATGGAGAAATTCTCACAAGATTTCACCCATAAAATAAGAGCTACAGAGACAATCATTCTTCTCCAGAAAGAAACCCATGATAAGTTATCAAGTCCCTAGAGGTGAGCCCTAACATATTTGTGTAACAATAAATGATTTTATGCATATTAAACCATTATAATTAAAGAATAAGAGACCATGGATTTGAAAAGTCAAAGAAAATTAAGAGGAGAAAGATTATAGTGCCAACATATGAAATGCTAAAAAAGAAAAGTTTAATTGAAATGTTGTGCAAAGCTTAATATTACCACTTTGGCCTTTATAATATTGATATAGGAGTTTTAAGAATAAGTAAATATTGTTTATATACATTTTCAGTGCTAACCATTTGGTATAGGAGAACCAGTTGTATGCAGGGTAGGGTAAAGGCTTCATGGTGTGTGTGTGTGTGTGTGTGTGTGTGTGTGTGTGTGTGTGTGTGTGTATAATTAAAGACAAAGATGCCATGAATTTGGAGAAGAGCAAGGAAGGATGTAAGAGAGGGTTTGCAGGCATGGAAGAGGAGGAAATGAAGCAATTTTACATATATATATATATATATATATATATATATATATATATATATATATATAATGTGAGAAAGTAAAAGAAATAATTTTTAAAATCATAAGTTAAAAATTAAAGGTTAAATAACACTATTTTTCAAAAGATGTGAACCCTAGTTGGATATTATAACTTTGTATAACATTGAAAATATTTGGTTAATGACTGTTTGTATTCCATGAAATTTCAAATGTGACAATGATTTTTATGT
Source organism: Mus pahari (assembly GCF_900095145.1). Taxonomy (NCBI): domain Eukaryota; kingdom Metazoa; phylum Chordata; class Mammalia; order Rodentia; family Muridae; genus Mus; species Mus pahari. The sequence goes on from NC_034613.1 coordinate 99,437,480, forward strand.
ACAACACCCTTTCTAATTTGAATGTAGCCATCTCTGTTGGGCTTCTTTAATCAGATAATTCCATACTAATGTCTGTGTTTCATATAGTTTCAAGTAACTTGTACATAAATGACCTTGAACTCAAAATAAAATGGAAATATCTAAAGTATACTAACAGTGATAGTAGCCTTTTCCTATAGCTCAAATTTCCTCAGGACCTTCAAGAACTTCTAGCTCTTTGTCATGCTTTGATTTGACTAACATACACATCTAAGTCTCTGGAACATCCTACATTGATATTATCACATCATCATCCTGAATAATGCCTCAAAACAGAAGTATTACCTGAAGGATGACATTGTTTGCACATGTTATATGCATAATAATTCTGAGCTTTAACATTAAGGTTGAGATATTTAGAAAAAGATATTTGTCAATGTTATAAAATGGTTTTTATATTATTTAATTTCCATTTTAATTCCCCAGAAATCTATTCTTTCTTCAAAACTACAGAAGAAAGTTTTCTAGCAAACTTCTCTATAACAATGTTGTCCTTGTCCCTAGCTGGGCCTGAAAGAATGAATTGCAAAGAGTGGCATTTGTACAGAGGTGATTAGGACAATATCTTCCTCACTGTTTTTAAAAGGATAATGCTTGTTCTTACATGCTAGTGTGTATATATAAATACATGCATACATACATACATACATACATACATACATACATACATATAGTATTAGTTACTTTTCTCCCTTTTGTGACTGAAGATATCTATGAAGATAATACACAGCACAGAGGGCTTAGTTTTGCTCATGATTTGGGTAAATACCATCCATTATGGTAGAAAAATCATGACACTGAGCATCTTGTGTTTGTAGGAGTGTGGAGATGGAATTTCTTCCTCATTTCTTGAAGGAAGTAAAACAGAGATAAGAAAAGGAAAGTCTGAATATAAGCCTTAAAGTCTGTTCAGCTCCTACCCCCAGAACATACCACCTAAAGATTCCTCAGCCTTCTAAAATAGCATCAACAGATAGGGAACTTATTGACATAGGATTACCTACAGGGAACATTTCTTTTTCAGACTACAGCAGGGAGCAACCATCCTCCAGTTTTGTTGCTGGTGGTACATGTGTCTATTCTCTTGGCATGGCTGACACCACCTTAAGCTTAAAGCTTCCATTTACAAATGCCACATATTTCTGGCATCCCCAGGTCTACAGGCTTTCTACTGCCCTTGAGGCTTTACCTTCACAGCCTTATCCACATATTTCTAAAGAACTCTTTTTTTTTAATTATTATTTTCTTTATTTACATTTCAAATGCTATCCCGAAAGTTTCCCATACCCCTCCCCCCACCTCTGTTCCCCTACCCACCCACTCCCACT
>NC_034613.1:99438857-99453879 GCF_900095145.1 Mus pahari
CTTACCAATTTGTATCCCCTTGATCTCCTTTTGTTGTCGGATTGCTCTGGCTAGGACTTCAAGTACTATATTGAATAGGTAGGGAGAAAGTGGGTGTAACCCTGTTATACAAAGTGTGGCCTCAGTGACTTTCTGTAACATTGTTACAAGACATCATCAATGACTTTCTGTAACATTGTTGCAAGACATCAATAGTGCATCACTCTTTCATTTTGCATGCCTACAAATCAGCACCATATAGACCAGTGGTTCTCAACCATCCTAATCCTGCAACCTATTAATGCAGTTGCTCATGTTGTGGTCACCATCAACCATAGAATTATTTTTATTTTTCTTCGTAACTATAATTTTGTTACTGCTATAAATCCTTATGTAAATATCTGATATGCAGGATATTTGACCCCGGTGAGAGTTGTGTTACTCCCAGGTTGAGAACCTTTGATGTACATCATGCCAAATTCTTCTGCTAGCTTGAGCTATAGCTTGGCTGGCACAAGTCCATGACTGTGGAGGCCACTGTTTGCCACATGAGGCTGAACCTGGAAAGATAATTTCCCAGGCAACCCTGCTAAAGCAGGATGTTACATGTTACAGAGATCTTTTTGTCAATGCTGTGTTCTATCACCCTGTAAATGACAGAACATTAAGGACCTGGATTTGATGTGAATGCTGTATTTTCTTAAATATTCCTCTGACAAACAAATTAGTTCGATATCTTTAAATTCAGTCTCACATTTTCAAGTTACATATAGTAAACCAGAAGACTCTGACAGAAATAGTACTTCTTGCCCAATTCCTGATAGAACACTTGTTTTCTGAAAGCAAGTGAGTCTATTTCTGTTGTCTGACTTTCTGTAGGCATTCTGATCTCATTAGCTTACCAGAATATCCCGTTAATCTATGTTTTAAATAATTTTAGGATTTTCTGATTTGCATTTCCAACATTTTTGTACATTTTGTGCACAAACGACTCATACTGGCTTCATTCCATGTGCTCAGGTTTATCACAAAAATATTTATTGGCACAAATTCTCTCTTATTAGTTTTTTTCCATCACCACAGCCATATACTCAACAAAGCAACTCAGGGAAGGAAGGAATACTTTGCCTTATAGTTTCATGTAAGGATTGCTGGAATCATGGTAATAGTGTAAGAGCAGAACTCCTTGTCATATCTTGCCGAATACAGAGATAGGACAGGGATTGGAGCCGTGTAACATACCAAAAGTCTCAGCTTGGAGAGATTCAGTTCCTATATCAAAAAGTCACCCCTGGCCCAAGATTCTACAAGGTCCTAAAAAGCATGATTAGTATAATGAAATAAATATTGACACAATGAGACTGTGTTGGGTATTTTACATTCAAACAAGAGCATTTATGTTCTTATATAGACCACGAGGATTAATCTAAGTACCCTAGGGCATATTGGTAAAAAATAGAGGTTTCTGACTGACTCTAAGAATCAATCAGGAAGTTTGAGTTCTTTAATATTATGAATTTTACATGAATGTAACAAGTGTCTATTGATTTTAATGACTTTTTTGAAGCTGTTGTTACCAGCTTAGTCCTTATTCTAATGTGTCAGAGAATAATGCTTGCTTTATTAAGTTAGCTCAACAAAGATAGACATTAATAATTATAAATTAGATTGAATTTCTTTGTATTTATTTGGTGTCACCGAAATATTATGATATATCTGCTAATAAGATATGATTGTCTTGCTGTATTTCTGCCCAGAAATCTCATAAGGAAGTAATTATTTGTAGGTGCTTCTGATTTCTTGTTAATATTCCTTTAACATTCTTGGGCTATCTAGAATAGCTGTTTGATAAAAGAACAGAATAGAAATCAGTGGAAAAGTTAGTTCTATTGACAAGTTGGAAGGGATAGAACAAAGTAGATAATATTTTCTCATTATCCCTTTTAAATTGACTGAAATGTTACCTACCCAGCAAATTAACAAGAGAACATATGTTTGGACCATTCTGCTGATTCTTCACTGTTTGAGGGTTAGTCTTTGCCCTATTATCAGAAAATAGTACCTATTCTTCCCCAGTCAAAACGAAATTACTATCTTATGGTCTTTTGTATAAAATTGAATATTCTCTCATTTTTCTTATTTGGGAATTCATAATATTTTGTAATTGATATAGTGCCATTTGCATTAGCGAATATAACTCTATCTGTTTACTATTATCTTCAAGTGGCAGCAAAACAGCTGAGAAGTGGATTATGGTGGGCAGGGTTTAAAAATATGTATAGATAGAATTCACATGGGGTTGGTTGTTTTTTTTTTTTTTTTTTTGCCTAGATTGTACTTCTAAGTTCTTAGAACAAGATGAAGGAAACACTTTTCTTTCTGTTTTCTGTACTATCAAATAAGTATGCCCATGATTAGAGAACGATTATCAATTTATTTGCAGTTTTTCCATTAATTAAGTGAGAAACAGCAGGCATACTATGACCTTCAATGTTACAGAGAAAATAAACAGCTGCTACTTTGGAATGCTGAAATGGAACATCACAATAACCCTAAAATATTTCCATAAGCAAAAGCTCTTAAAATACCAGAAAACAGAAGTACTCATCCAATGGAGCTATGTTGAGAAGCTGGACATGAAAACAATAACTTAGAAACTGGAATGTAGTGAATGCTTTAATTTATTTCAGGAATATTTCATATTCCCAACTGTTTTTCTTGTTACTGGAGACCTGAAATTCATGAGAATGTCTTGGAACAAGTTTGAAGCCCAATTTGTTAGGCCACTTCTAAGTGATGAAGGGAAACATACATATTAGTTCTTCCCCACTGCTTGAGTAATTGAAGGTCTGAGCCCAGCAGGGTCAGTTAGCCTTCAATGAGGCTATTATGATGCATGACTTATCTCAAAGTACTTATTTTCCCTGAAATGTCAAAATAGCACAAGAGCAGGCAAGTTTTCCATCTTTAAGGTGAAACTTGCCTATCATCACACCTTTTCCTTCAAGAAAAAAAATGCATGTGCAAGTCCTGATGCTTTATTTACTAGTTTGCAGCAGACTAATAAAGGGAAAAAGAGGAGACTATCCAATTTTAAATCTTCATGTCTCAGTTTGCAAGGATGTGTACTGCTTAACACTGAATAATCACTGATAAATATTTATAAAAAGAAAGTATCACTTTTAAAATACTTATGTTTGCTTGTGAGTCTTTGGATATATTTCCAGCTGTCACATTTGTTCTTATGATATTAAATTTACAACAAGGAAAATTAAATACTAGTGTTATATTCAGAGATGGAAACCCCTTTTTATTCTTGAAACACTTCCTACTAATAAATAGTAATAATTTTGGAAGTGTTTTTAAGATCAAGTTAGGGTATTTTTAAATCAGCAAACACTGTAATTTATAATATCCTATATTTTTTTATACATACAATACAACTGACTACAATTATCTAATTGCTATATTAAATATAGAGCATATTAATTGGTTTTGGTTATAAGAGTGCTCAAAAGTATTACTCTTAGAAATTACCAAGTATATCAAATATTATTAAATTAATTGATAGGGTTTCTCTGGGTAAGCCTAGCTGTCCTGGAACTCATTCTGTAGACCAGGCTGTCTTTGAACTCAGAAATCTGCTGGCCTCTTCCTCCCAAGTGCTGAGATTAAAGGCGTGTGCCACCAATGCCTGGTTTATGATTATTATTCTTTAGAGTGTTTAAAGTAGGCTTTATGAGCAAACATATAATCTGACTTGTTGAATGGTTCTAACAGATTATAGGGAATGTATAACCTAATATAGTTTCATTAACTAGTCTAGAAATATAATTATATCAGTCTAGTTATTGGTGCTGTAGAAATTAGCTATGTTCTCATTAACTGTCTACCTCTTGAATTTGTCAAACTTTATAGAAGGGTGTTGAGTCTCCAAATATTATAGTAGATTAATCTATTACTTGCTATAATTATATCCTTTTCTCCTTTATTTTGATGATGTATTTTTACTGTATAAACATTGAGAATTTGTATGCCTTTTTGGAAAATTAACTTTTCTATTGCGGTGTACTTCACATTGATTGTTTTTATCAAATACTAACATAAGACCTTAGTTAAATGAACTTCAAGAAAATGTGGGACATTATATACTTGACTTGGTCTCCATTGAAAATTTAGCTCCTGGGCTGGTGAGATGGCTCAGTGGGTAAGAGCACCCGACTGCTCTTCCGAAGGTCTGGAGTTCAAATCTCAGCAACCACATGATGGCTCACAACCATCCGTAACAAGATCTGATGCCCTCTTCTGGAGTGTCTAAAGACAGCTACAGTGTACTTACATATGATAAATAAATAAATCTTTTTAAAAAAAAGAAAATTTAGCTCCTAAATTTGTGTAGACAGAAGACTCAAACATCTATCAATTATAATTTAAGCTCTTCTTAACTGGCACCAATTCCCATGGTAGTTTCTATTTGTGAGTTTCTGTTTTGAGTCATAAATCTTTGTATTCTACTGCCTTTTTTTTTCTGAGACAGGGTTTCTCTGTATAGCCCTGGCTGTCCTGGAACTCACTCTGTAGACCAGGCTGGCCTCAAACTCAGAAATCCGCCTGCCTCTGCCTCCCAAGTACTGGGATTAAAGGCGTGCGCTACCACGCCAGGCTTACTGCCCTTTTTATTTATTTATTTATTTATTTTATTTATTTACATTTCTTTTTTCAATGTTTTATTAGATATTTTCTTCATTTACATTTCAAATACTATCCAGAAAGTCCCCTATACCCCCCCCACCCTGCTTCCCTACTCACCCACTCCCACTTCTTGGCCCTGGCAATCCCCTGTACTGGGGCATATAAAGTTTGCATGACCAAGGGGCCTCTCTTCCCAATGATGGCCGATTAGGCATCTTCTGCTACATATGAAGCTAGAGACACAAGCTCTGAGGGTACTGCTTAGTTCATATTGTTGTTCCACCTATAGGTTTGCAGACCCCTTCAGCTCCTTGAGTACTTTCTCTAGCTCCTCCATTGGGGGCCCTGTGTTCCATCCAATAGATGACTTTGAGGATCCACTTCTGTATTTGCCAGGCACTGGCATAGCCTCACAGGAGACAGCTATATCAGGGTTCTTTCAGCAAAATATTGCTGGCATATGCAATAGTGTCTGCATTTGGTGGTTGATTATGGGATAGATCCCCGGGTACTACTCAGCTATTAAAAACAATGAATTTATGAAATTCTTGGGCAAATGGATGTATCTGGAGAATATCATCCTGAGTGAGGTAACACAATCACAAAACAAGTCACTTGCTATGCACTCACTTATAACTGGAGAAACTTATCCCAAGAAAATTAGAATACCCAAGATACATTTGCAAAACACAAGAAAATCAAGAAGGAAGACCAACGTGTGGATACTTCATTCCCCCTTAGAACAGGGAACAAAATACCCCTGGAAGGAGTTACAAAGACAAAGTTTGGAGCAAAGACAGAAGGATGGACCATTTATTTACATTTCAAATGTTATTCTCCTTCCCAGCTTCCCTTCTGCAAGCAACTATCCCCACCGCACTCCCTCCTGTTTCTATGAGAGAGCTCACTCACCAGCCCACCCATTGCCATCTCACCACCCAAGCATCCCCCTTTAGTGGGGCATCAAGCCTCCCCAGGACCAAGGTCCTCCCCTCCCTTTGATGACAGATAAGGCAATCTTCTGCTGCATATGTAGCTGGAGCCATGGGTCCTTCCATGTGTACTCTTTGGTTGGTGGTTTAGTCCCCTGGAGCTCTGAGGGTTCTGGTTGGTTGATATTGTTGTTCTTCCTATGGGATTGCAAACCCCTTCAGCTCCTTCAGTCCTTTCCCTAACTCCTTCATTGGGTTCCCTGTGTTCAGTCTGATGGTTGGCTGCGAACATCTGCATCTGTATTGGTCAGGCTCTGGCAGAACCTATCAGGAGACAACCATACCAGGCTCCTGTCAGCAAGTGCTTCTTGGCAACACCAACAGTGTCTGGGTTTGGTGTCTGCATGTGGGATGGATCCCCAGGTGGGGCAGACTCTGGATGGCCTTTTCTTCAGTCTCTGCTCCACTTTTTGTCCCTGTATTTCATTTAGACAGGAGCAATTCTGGGTTAATATTTTGAGATGGGGGGTATCCCTCCACTGGGGATCATGCCTGTCTACTAGATATGGTCTCTACAGGTTCTCTCTCCCCTTTGTTGGGTATTTCGGCTAATGTCATCCTTATTGGGTCCTGGGAACCTCTTGCTTTCCTGGCATCTGGGACTTTCTAATGGTTACTCCCAGTTCCCCATCCCCCACAGATACACACCTCCATTCAATTTTAATATATACATGACAGCCTTGTTCCCTGTGACTTCACTTCTCTGGAAGTGAAGAACAGCTAGTTGATTTTTCTGTTTGCTCTGCTATTTACTTGTTAAAGCAGGATGATGTCCAATCACTTTATAATCTAAATCTAATTTAAACTTTCTGTTGATTTTTTTCATTGCAATATTTGATAGGTTATCTTAAGATTTAGGGGTGTCGTTGATCTTTCCTTTCATTTTCTTTTCTTTTTTCCCCCCTTTTCTTTTCTTTTCAGACTGTATAATCAATTGGTTTGTGTGCAGTAATATTCTCTACTTCATGATATCTTATTCTCATATTTCCTTCAATATTTTTTAAGGTATTTCAAATAACTGAGTAGTTCTTATTTATATAGCACAGCGTCTCATATCCACAGCTGGCTTCAAATTCATCAGACAATTGGTATGACATTAAACTCCCAATCTTCCTGGCTCCTGGAAGATGGGGCCTACAGGCAGGCATGCTATACCATGCCCAGTTTTATATAATGTTGCTTGTTGAATCCAGAGTTTTTCACAAGCTGAACAGATACTCTACTAACTGATCCTCCTCCTCAGTCTATAACATTTGAGTTAAAGGCAACTACGTCCAGTGTCTGTTTCTCTGAGGATTTTTAAAATTCAATAAATTTACTCTATGCAATGAATATTCTCTTGTATATTTTCTTACCATATGCAGTATTATTTAAATAAAACTAGACAGTTTTTGTGTTTCCAACTTTAAAATCCGACTCTTTTCCACTCATTCAAAGGTTATTTGTTGCTCTTTGTGTGTGGGGGTGGGGTGGGGGGAGGGTATTTGTTCAGAGCTTTCCCAAACTCTCTAAAGCCTGTATCACTTTTCAGGTGTGGTGATTCGATATCTTCCTTCAGTTAGTTTGTTGGTCTTCTAAATATTAGATTTCTCTCAACTCTCGTGGCCAGCAACTCTCCCCAATCTTCATATAAAAAAAGATCTATTTATTTTTATATGTATAAGCTTGTGTGTGTGTGTGTGTGTGTGTGTGTGTGTGTGTACACCCAGGTGCATGCAGGTGCCTACAGAGACCAGAAAAGGCTTTCAGATATCCTGGAACTGAAGAGGCAGTAGTATGCCCCCTGATGTGGATGCTGGCAACTAAACACAATTTCTTTGTAGAGATCAGCAGGCATATTTAACTACTTCAGGTCTCTCAGTCTTTGAGGAGTGGTTTTGTGTTGGGACATAACTTGAAAATACAGCCAAGAATTTTTCCCTTGTGTTATTGTCCTTCAATCTCACTAACTTTTTTCAAGTTTCAAATTGAACAAATGCTAAGAGAAGTGCTACTTTTGATTGTATATGAAGCATAGGAATATCCATGGCATTGTAGAGTTCCAGTGATTTTTCTTTTTAAAAAAAGTATTATACACACACACACACACACACACACACACACACACACACTGTAGTAGTAGTAGTAGCTGTCTTCAGAAGAGGCATTACTGATGGTTGTGAGCCATGATGTGGTTGCTGGGAATTGAACTCAGGACCTCTGGAAGATCAGTCAGTGCTTTAAACCACTAAATCATCTCTCCAGCCCTCCAGTGATTTTTCTTTGCAATCTAATCAAAGCACTTAATGTATTCCTGAAGTCTATTTTTTAATTTTGAAAAACTTTGTTACCCAGTTGTTTCTTTTTTTTCTGAAATTTTGACTTCAGCTAACCAAAATTTCCTTTAATTATCTTTCATAAAGTTTCATAAGGAAAGAGTTGTTCACGTTGAAAATATATGCTTCAAATCAGCTCTATATGCAACACTGTGACTAAGGCCTTTTAAGAAACCCCTAGTCATTTCAAATAATAATTCTCTGGAAATACTGTCTGAAAGAATTATAGCCCTGTTTAGCTCCCTTAAATGGTTGTCAAACTTCTTGATTTAAGGAGTCTCTGAACTGTTGACATTTAAACAAGCAAAGGAGGAAACAGGACACAAGGAAAACTTCCACAGAACTCAATATTCTTGTTAAGATGCACTGATTTCCTTGTCTCTTTGGGATTTCTATAAGCCTTTGTTAATTTTTCAGATTTCAATGCATATTGATTGTGACAGTTTAAAACATTGTTCTCATTATTTTATATAGGAGCAGGTTTTCAGAAGTCCTTAGTTGTTCATTTTTTCAATACTTATAATCTGAAATCTATACAGTTAAGTTTTCCAAAAATACATTTTAAATTTAAATGTATTCAAAGCCCCCCATTGTGACTCCCAAATACACAATTTTGAAAAATAAATTTCTTAGCTGGGCGGCATGATGGTGCACGCCTTTAATCTCATCACTCGGGAGGCAGAGGCAGGCAGTTTTCTGAGTTCAAGGCCAGCCTGGTCTATAAAGTGAGTTCCAGGACAGCCGGACAGCCAGAGCTATACAGAGAAACCCTGTCTCGAAAAACCAAAAAAACAAAAAAGAAAAGAAAGAAAAATAAATTTCTTTGCCTTCTTGCTATAACCTTAAGTCTTTTTCTTTAGAAAGTGCATATTTCTTTGAATAACATGCATTATATAGTATAAGGTTTTGTTGAAAGAGAAATGTATTCATACTTTTTCAATAATTAAAAGATCCCAATTAAGCTTTCTTCAACTTGATTTTTATGAAGTCAAATGGAAAAATTAGCTTTTTCAAAATAAAATGACTGTTTTGTTATTATTTACTCCTTTTTAAAATGAAAATCCACCATACATGGATATCTTATAGCAATATTAAGGAATGATTCAGAAATATGGCATATCAATATAACTTTTTAAATGTTTTATTTTAATATCAGTATATTTGTATTTGTACATACAATTGTGAATACAGGTGCCCCAAAATGGTAGGATAGTGTGTCACATCCCAAGGTAACTGAGGTTCCAGAGAGTTGTGAGGCACCTGATCTGAGTGATGGGAACCAAACATGAGTCTTCTAAAGGAGAAGCACATGCTCTTACTTGTACAAACTGCCTTCCAATCATATATATGCATTTTATATAATACACATTTGTACACATTAACTTATCAACATTTAAATACTTGGCATCACCTGCAGAAACAAAAGAGAAAACAATAATGTGGACATGGTAAGTGCATGGAATTATTATTATAAATGAAACTTTTGGAATTCAATGTATAGCCAGGTGGTGATGGCACACGCCTTTAATCCCAGCACTCTAGAGGCAGAGGCAGGTAGATTTCTGAGTTCAAGGCCAGCCTGGTCTACAAAGTGAGTTCTAGGACAGCCAGGGCTATACAGAGAAACTCTGCCTAGAAAAAAAGCAAAAAAACAAAAAATATAAAAACTTAGGAGAGCAATTAGCTCCTATCTTCTAGCAATTCTTATAGTGTTTAGGTAACTCAACAGCTGTTCTGATTGTTCTAATTAAATTGCTACTTATCTGTTTGCTCTATTTCCCTGTTATTCTTCATGTGATCCATTTATTCTCATATTATCTGGATCCTTTGTATTAGTTAGTATTGCATAACTTGAAGCTTATATATGTATAAGACTTAATATGATAATAATGGTTTTTTCTCATCTTTATAGCAATCAGCTCTCATTTGTACTTATAGCACTGTAGTGAACCAATTTTGTGAGAATCTCCTTGGATTACCAAAGTATCCAAATAAAAATCTAGATTATAAAAATATTCGACTTACTAAATGTTTATAATAGTCAAATCACATATCTGGGCATTGGTGCTTCTTAAGAGTGATAGAATGAAAGGTAGTTAACAGTTATCTTAAATTTGTAGAGTCAAATGTTTCATGACTTTTACTTGTAAGACATGAGCATACGACTGTCTATATATTGATAGAAGCAGCAGATAAAAGAAATAGTTCCACCAACACTCAACTTGGAGAATCAATGAGTTTATTGGATTTAGTTACGGGTCATTGGTGAGAAGATGCTTACAGAAGCAAGACTCAAAGGCAATTGCATCATTGAAAAGCCTATTCCAGCATGAATGATATCTCAGAAGATTGCATGAGTGGAGGTTCCTGTACAACTTGCAGACAGCTTGTTCTGTTGGAAAGTCTCTTTTAACTAGCAATTGTTATTACTTATTTAACACTGGGAAGCAGGCTTATAAATATTTTAGCTTCTGAAACTTCCTAAATTTGTGAATTGTTTACTTCCTGAGCTTTGTAAGTTTTGTGTAATTCTGTCTTTAGGGACCTCTCTCCAGAATGAGATCTTTCAATTCCTAGGAAATTGCTACACAACAATAAGTATCACTCTAATCAATGAAAGCCATGATGTTACTTACCATCTCTGTTTCCAGAATGAAGTTAAATAGAAAATGGTTGCTACTCTATGAGTCTCTAGATATATTTTGGAAGAACTGATAAAAAGATTGTAAGGCTCATACTTAGACACACAAGTGCTACCTAACCTGAAAAGAAAAATGGTTTAAGAATGAAAGAGAAGGAAAAGATGGGTGAGGGAGTGATACAAGGCAAACAGCTAAAAATAAATGGCCACTTAAAGAATCAAATGAAAACCTAAAACAGTTTTTCAAAAAATATATGTGGGCTGGTGAGATGGCTCAGCAGGTAAGAGCACCCGACTGCTCTTCCAAAGGTGCAGAGTTCAAATCCCAGCAACCACATGGTGGCTCACAACCATCCTTAATGAGATCTGACTCCCTCTTATGAAATATCTGAAGACAACAACAGTATACTTACATATAATAAATAAATAAATATTTAAAAAAATATGTATATATGAAGGTGATCTAGTGCAATTAGTCAAATAACAGGAGAGACAGAGTCCCAACAAGACATCTCTTATCACAAAATAAATCTTCTAGTTTTGAGAATGAGTTACGTCTAATTGAGTTTTGGTCAAAGGGGTTCAAAAGGTACCCCAAACAACATAGGCTACTGCCATGAATATTGATTGTTCTCTGCAAAGTGATGACACATAATATTGCAGAAAACAGCACCTAAATAACTCAGTGAACATGGAAAAGTTAAACAAATGCCTACCCAGAGCCTTCAGTCCTACAGACTGGTATTCATGTTATGGAAAGGTTCTTTGTAAGCTACCAAAAGAACAGGGCTACAATGCCTTTGATATACAATGGTGAACGGCATACAAGATCTACTAGTGCAATAGTGGCACAAAGCTTGTGGGCTGAAACAACCAATAGGTGCTGGGGACCAGCCTCTGCTTGGAGAGGGGTTCTGAGGAATGGGTGTGTGGGACTGGTGAAGCAAACCACTCAAAGTCAAATCTTTAGTTCAAGCTGGGGTGGCCTATGTTCTGCTTTAAGACAGCTTTCCATATTACTTTTTCTCTGCTCTCTGGAGATCTCTAGACAGCTCTCTCTAGTTTCTGCTGGAGACACTCATTTGAACAGTTCTCTTGTTATTCTAAAAAATTCTCTGGATAGCTCACTTCTCATAGGACACAAGCCCAGCCTTTTACTTTACATACAAATCCAGTCATTTATTCCAGGTTTCCTTTTGATTATCCTATGAATCAGCATCTGCTGACTCTAGCCCCTTAATTCTTAGGAGACAAGTGCACAGGGTTTCCTTTAACTTTGCAAAAGAATTCAGAGATCAGCTTGCACCGTCAAACACAGACTTTAGTTAAACTAGCTGGGTGGGACCCCATCCTCTAATTACCATTTCTATAATACCTAGGACTAAACTTGCTATCCCAAACAAACCTAGAACTCAGGAATCTGTCTGTCTCTGTTAGCAGGAACAAAACTTTAGCTGGTTGAGGTCTCCTGCAATTACCACTCTCTAACTCTCTTTATCTCCATCCTTAGTATCTTTCTGACAAGTTGGCTCACATGGAGCTGCTTTTGTGCATTTAGATTCACAAAGCCACTCATATCATTCATTTTGCTGCTTTAATGGCTGTCCAAAAGGTCTCAGCAGTTACCATTTTGCTGAGAAATTAGCCACACCTTTGCCTGCAGGACTCATGCTGTCTCTGGTTGTCATGGATTCATTACCATTAATGAGAACACTCCTTGAAAGTGGAATAGAAAACATGTACATTATGTACATTATTATGCAAACAAGTGTTCCACCTACCCTTTGACATTCCAGAGGCCACACCTGTCATCTTAGTTCCAGGGACAGGAACCATTTCATTCTTTTCCTACTAAGCCCATCACCCTGCAAGTATCCGAATGGGTTTAAGGTCAACTCTATGATTACTCTGGAGGTCAAGAATATGAAACTAGATAAGCCAGGATCCTAGGAGAAAACTAAACCCTTCTCTTAAGCTAGAGGTGTACAGGAAATGACAACTAGTGCCATTCTGCTGTTCTCATAGATCAGTATCTTACTCAGCCATCATCATAGATACTTCTTCCAGCAATAGTTGGCTAAAAAATACAAAGAGACACCACTGGACAGTGTGCAACATGGTATGGAGAGAAAGGATTCAAAGTCCTGAAGACTTCTCTTTTGGGTCACTTGGTGGATGCTGTTTGCTTTAACAAGGGCTCCAAATTTGTGAATTTAATGTATTTGGTGGATGATACTGAATTAAGGACAAAATCAAATTTCAGGCATTAAAGTAAAACTACCCTTTGAAGAGATCAAGATGCTTTCACAGAGCAAAATAGCTTACATTCATGAAATGTTTCAGATTTTGATAGTATAAAAATATAAATTTATATATGATTCTTCCCAGTTCAAAAGCAATCTCTCAAAAGCTATACCAGAAGATGAGCTGTTGTGGAGACCCAGCCTTACACTCCCCGAAGCTGCTCAGAGCCTCAGTTTTTACACTCCCCTAAACCTGCTCCCCAGATCATTAGAAATGGGGCCAGTTAAGAGCCCTTTGTTCTCAAAGGCCAGCTGGGAGCCCTCTGTTCCTCGCCTGACAGCTAGTTAGGAAATTATCTACAATTGCCCCAGCCAGGCGCCCATTTCTCCGTGTTTGGGACCAGGAATATACACCAAAAGATAGCCTATGACCCCTTTGCCAATAAATAAAGCCAGGTGTTACTTTCCTAACCCCTGTGGAATGTTTACTAAAGATAATTCCGCTGGAGAAGAGCTGTAATTCTCTTACCCCCATTCTTGTGAATTTACCAAGGACAGCTCAACCNGAGAAGAAGTTGTAATTCACTTTTACCCTTTACCCCCTTCCTGTGGTTTTGCCTTCAAAAACCCCCTACTGTTAGGACAAAGGGTCAAACTCTTCAGCTCTTGTGTGAGTTAGGAGTTCAGCCTAGCCAATTGAATAAACCTCCTGTGATTTGCATCAAGAATGGTTTCTAGTGAGATTTTTGGGGTGCCTTTTCATCCTGGGACCTGGGCAAGGTCTTCCCTTTAGTTGGGGGGCCTTAAACTCTTAAGAATAGTTGTTCCCCTTAATGTGGACCAAGGTTCAATTCCAAGCACCCACACAGCAGCACAAAATTACCTGTAACTCCAATTGTAGGAAATTGATCCCACTCTTCTGGTCTCTGTGGTTCACATGTATACACCCAGGCAAAACTATCAGTTAATTCTCTATTATTTTTGATAGCACGTACTTCAGACACACTCTCCAGTGATCCTGAAATGGATCTTACTTGGAAGCTTTCTCTCTGAGAACTAGTTTTCATAGAACTGGACATTGCTAATCAGGCAAACAGTCTTAGCCAACTGTACTGCCTATGAAAAACAAAGTCCTGAAGAGTAGTAGAGCCCTTCATATATCAGTCACCAACATTCCTTTTTTTGTTTTGTTTTTTTTTTTGTTTGTTTGTTTGTTTTTCGAGACAGGATTTCTCTGTATAGCCCTAGCTGTCCTGGAACTCACTTTGTAGACCAGGCTGGTCTCGAACTCAGAAATCCTCCAAAATGCTGGGATTAAAGGTGTGCACCACCACTGCCTGGCTACCAACATTTCTTTAGTTGGATTTAAGGCTTTCTCAAAGAGAGGAAACTCTTACCTAGTACGGCAAACTTACCAACCACACAAAGCTGGAGAAGTCATAGATCTTAGAGGAGAATCTACTACTGCCACTTTACTAAATAAGCATAATTCCTGAGTACATTACAAAAAATCATCCTTATACCCCCAGATAGCTCTTACCTCTCATTAAAGAAACTTCTCTGTAAGAAGACAGATCATAATAGAAAACAACTGATCAAAATTCAGAGAACAAGTGATTGTAGAGTCCCCAGTACAAACTTATAGATCTATGATAAAACTCTTTTTGTTTCTTTGGTTTTTCTAGACAAGGTTTTTCTGTATTGCCCTGACTGTCCTGGAACTCACTCTGTTGACCAGGTTGGCCTTGAACTCAAAAATCCTCCAGACTCTGCCTCCCAAGTGCTGGGATTAAAGGGTGTGAGCCACCACTGCCCAGCTATGATAACATCCTTATACCTAAGGCTCAGAGAACATAGGAGGGGACTGAAATTTTCTAAGGAACAAAGAAAAGCTGCTGTAAGAATGTATCTCCTGGAAAAGATGGAAAGATGTCCCTGAAAATGAATGGAAATCTGCAACTGACAGGAGTGAGGAGGTGAAGAGGGACATCTCCAGGACTAGACAGATTCCTGGGATAAGGCAGGCACCCAGGAATCAATGGGCCTGACCTTAGTTGTGTCTCGCTACATTGGAAATATGGAACCTGAACTGGCTATCTCCTTTACCCAGGTAGAAACCCTAGTGGAGTAATAGACACAAGAATCCTGCTAGAAAACTTT
>NC_034613.1:99455415-99456475 GCF_900095145.1 Mus pahari
GTCTCCTGTGAGGTTATGCCAGTGGCTGGCAAAAACAGAAGTGGATGCTCCCAGTCATCTATTGGATGGAGCACAGGGTCCCCAATGGAGGAGCTAGAGAAAGTACTTAAGGAGCTGAAAGGGTCTGCAAACCTATAGGAGGAAAAACAATATGAAGTAACCAGTACCCCCTGAGCTCATGTCTCTACCTGCATATGTAGCAGAAGATGGCCTAGTTGGCCATCCATGGGAGGAGAGGCCCTTGGTCTTTTGAAGAGTATATGCCTCAGTACAGGGGAATGCCAGGGCCAGGAAGTGGGTGGGTTGGGGAGCAGGGAGGGGGAGTGTATAGGGGACTTTGGAGAGGAAACTAGGAAAGGGGATAGCATTTGAAAGGTGAATAAAGAAAATATCTAATAAAAAAAAAGACAAACACATGGGAGACTCTGCCTAAGTTGTACACAAATATCGCACCTTTCATTTAAAGCAAATAATCCCTATGGATACCAAGTTACAACTGTACACAGAATATATCCAGTTAATAAGAAAGGTCCCATTTAAAAAAGAAGAAGGAGGAGGAGGAGGAGGAGGAGGAGGAGGAGGCCAGGCATGGTGGCAGACACCTTTAATCCCAGAACTTGGGAGGCAGAGGCAGGCAAATTTCTGAGTTCGAGGCCAGCCTGAACAGCCAGGGCTACACAGAGAAACCTGTCTCAAAAAACCAAAAAAAAAAAGAAAGAAAGAAAGAAAGAAAGAAAGAAAGGAAGGAAGGAAGGAAGGAAGGAAGGAAGGAAGGAAGGAAGGAAGGAATGCAGGGACACGGGATGGAGCAGAGACTGAGGAAATGGCCAATACATGACCAAGCACTGATCCCTAACACTATTAATGACACTGATATGCTTGCAGACAGGAGCATGTTGTCCTCTGACAGGATCTACCCAGCAGCTGACTCAGACAGGTTGACACCACAGCTAAAGAGTAGATGGACTTTAGGGACTTTAATGGAAGGTCAGGTGGAGGGATTATAGGCCCGGAAGGGAAACCTGTGTATGTGCATGCTTGAGTGTGTGTGTGTGTGTGT
>NC_034613.1:99456840-99465458 GCF_900095145.1 Mus pahari
TGTGTGTGTGTGTGTGTGATGGCTACTGTTAGGCGTACAGGTGTGGGAAAGACTCAGTTTTTTTTAAGGGGCTGTTCATTGTGAGTTTAAGCAAGCTCCAGTGAGTACATGATCAACATAAATTGTACTTTTTTATGCATTGAGGGGCGAGGGTCACAAGAGTGGAGGAATGGACATGGGAGAACAAAGACATAAGTGTGATCAAGATTCATGATGTGAAGTTCCCAAATAATCAATACAAATACTATAAAAAGAAAAATCAATATCTTGAGAATAAACAAGGGGATATATGAGAGAGATTGGATGCAATAAAGGAAAATGGAAAATTAATTAATTTTAATTTTTAAAAGTCCTTTTAATGAAAAATATAACAAAATCAAAATAAAGTTTTAATAGTCATGGCATAATTCAAGACTTTTACTTTTTTCAACACACAATTTATTAATAAGCTAATTGGTAGAATTGGTTATTCATGCACATACTTTTCCTAAATATAGAACAGTGGAATACAGATTAGCAGTTGACAAGAAGTAAATAATTTTTTTCATTTTCTTTCTGAAACATTTTAAATGAATTTTAATAGGCACATGGGAAAAGTAATAGTTCTGGAAAAAGAAATTTATTGGAATATTTCCCTGAACAAAGTAGATGTTGAGCATATTTATGTTATATTTTACTTGCATTTTATTTTGTATTTTATATAGTGAGAAAGAAACTATGAATCAAATATGTTAAGCTACTCTAAAGAGACAGCCCTGGGAAGGGTGGGTATCATATTAGTAATGATAACTAGTCTTCCTTCATATTTATTTCTATTCCTTAGTAAACAGTCTAATTAATGATATAGTCGCCAGTAATAGGTAATTGTAAATTTTATTAGGTCACATAAATATATCACTTGAAAAGACTTCCAGTGATAGTTCTTTGTTCCAAGAATACATGTACCTAAACATCACTGTTTAGCAATAGCAATGACTGGAAGTGACACCATTGATATAGAAGTTTTGATTTTTTTTTTAATTTTTATTTAAAGTTTTTTTTACACTCCAGAATTTATCCTGCTCCCAATCCACAGTCTGACTGTTCCCCATCCCATACCTCCTCCCCNCCCCCCTGTCTCCACCCTCCCACCCCCTCCCACTCCACTACCCCACAACCCCCATCCCACCAGACCTCTAAAATCCCTGGGGCCTCCAGTCTCTTGAAGGTTAGATGCATCTTCTCTGAACGAACACAGACCTGGAAGTCCTCTACTGTATGTTGTGTTGGGGGTCTCATATCTACTGTATGCTGTCTGTTTGGTGGTCCAGTGTTTGAGAGAACTCAGGGGTCCAGATTAACTGAGACTGCTGGGCCACCTTTCTCCTCAGCTTCTTTCAGCTTTCTCTAATTCAACCACAGGGGTCAACTGCTTTTGTCCATTGCTTGGGTGCAAATATCTGCATCTGACTCTTTCAGCTGCTTGCTGGGTCTTTCAGAGGGCACACCTGATAGATTGATAGATTTTTTTTTTTTTTTNTAGAACATGATTTTAATATTTTNTTTNTTTTTNTTTCTTTCTTTTTTTTTTTTTTCAAGACAGGGTTTCTCTGTGTAGCCCTGGAACTGTCCTGGCTGTCCTGGAACTCACTCTGTAGACCAGGCTGGCCTCGAACTCAGAAATCCACCTGCCTCTGCCTCCCAAGTGCTGGGATTAAAGGCGTGAGCCACCACACCCGGCGATTTTAATATTTTCAACTGTTGATATTCAACAAACAGAATAATTATTTTAAGATATATTTCATTGTTATGTCTCCCTTTTCAATTCTGATTTAATTAATTTGGATACTGTCTCTGTACCCTCTGGTTAGTGTGAATAAGGATTTATCTATCTTGTTGATTTTCTCAAAGATCTAGCTCCTGGTTTGGTTGATTCTTTGTATAGTTCTTTCTGTTTCTATTTGGTTTGATTATTCCCTGCCATCTACCCCTCTTGGGTGTACTTGCTTCTTGTTTCAGGTGTACTGTCAAGCTGCTAGTGTATACTTTCTCTAGTTTATTTTTGGAGGCACTCAGAGCTATGAGCTTTCATTGTGTCCTATAAGTTTTGGTATGATGTGTTTTCATTTTCATTAAATTCTAAAGAGCTTTTAATTTCTTTCTTCATTTCTTCCTTGACCAAGTTATCATTGAGTAGAGTGTTGTTCAGCTTCCATGTGTATGTGGGCTTTCTATTGTTTTTGTTGTTATTGAAGACCTGCCTTAATCCGTGGTGATCTGAAAGGATGCATGGGATTATTTCAATCTTTGTGTATCTGTTGAGGCCTATTTTGTGGAGAAGGTACCATGAAGTACTGAGAAGAAGGTATATTCTTTTGTTTTAGGATAAAATATTTTATAGATATCTGTTAAATCCATTTGTTTCTTAACTTCTGTTAGTTTCACTGTGTCTCTGATTAGTTTCTGTTTCCATGATCTGTTAATTGATGAGAGTGGGGGATTGAAGTCTCCCCCTGTTATTGAGTGTGGTGCAATGTGTGCTTTGAGTTTTAATAAAGTTTTTTATGAATGTGGGTGCCCTTGCATTTGGAGCACAGATGTTCAGAATTGAGAGTTCTTAGTAGATTTTTATTTTGATCAGTATGAAGTGTCCCTCCTTATCCTTTTTGATAACTTTAGGTTGAAAGTCGATTTTATTTCATATTAGAATGGCTACTCCAGCTTGTTTCTTGGGACCATTTGCTTGGAAAATTGTATTTCAGCCTTTTACTCTGAGGTAGTGTCTGTTTTTATCATTGAGGTGCGTTTTCTGTGTGCAGCAAAATGCTGGGTCCTATTTACACACCCAGTCTATTAGTCTATGTCTTTTTATTGGAGAATAAAGTCTATTGATGTTAAGAGATATTAAGGAAAAGTGATTGTTACTCCCTGTTATTTTTGTTGTTAGAAGTGGAATTATGTTTGTGAGGCTATCTTCTTTTGGGTTTTTGAAAGATTACTTTCTTGCTTTTTCTAGGGTGTAGCTTCCCTCCTTTTGTTGGTGTTTTCCATCTGTTATTCTTTGTAGGGCTGGATTTATGGAAAGATATTATGTAAATTTGGTTGTGTCGTGGAATATCTTGTTTTCTCTGTTTATCATATTTGAGAATTTTTCTGAGTATAATAGCCTGGGCTGGCATTTGAGTACTCTTAGGGTCTGTATGCCTAGGATCTTCTGGCTTTCATAGTCTCTGGTGAGAAGTCTGGTGTACTTCTGATAGAATTAACCTTTATATATTACTTGACCTCCTTTTCCCTTACTGCTTTTGTTTGTTTTTCTTTTCTTTTCTTTTCTTTTTTTTTTTTTTTTTTTTTTTTTTTTTTTTTTTTCAAGACAGGGTTTCTCTGTGTAGCCCTGACTTGTTTTGAAATTCACTCTGTAGACCAAGCTGGCCTCGAATTCAGAAATCCACCTGCCTCGGCCTCCCAAGTGCTGGGATTAAAGGCATGTGCCACCGCTGCCCAGCCCCTTACTGCTTTCAATATTCTTTCTTTCTTTATTGTATTTGCTGTTTTGATTATTATGTGTCGGGAGGAATTTCTTTTCTGGACCAGTCTATTTGGAGTTCTGTAGGCTTCTTGTACGTTCATGGACACCTCTTTCTTTAGGTTAGGGAAGTTTTCTTCTATAATTTTATTGAAGATATTTACTGGCCCTTTGAGTTAGGAATCTTCGCTCTCTTCTATAACTATAATCCTTAGGTTTGGTCTTATTTTATCTTAGATTTTTCTGGATGTTTGGGGGGTAAGAGGCTTTTGCATTTTGGATTTTCTTTGACTGTTGTTTCAATGTCTTCTGTGATATCTTCTGCCCCGAGATTCTCTTCTATTTCTTGTATTCTGTTGGTGATGCTTGCATCTATGACTCCTGATCTCTTTCTTAGGTTTTCTAACTCCAGGGTTGTCTCCCTTTGTGGTTTCTTCATTGTTTCAATTTCCATTTTTAGCTCTTGGGTAGTTTTGTTCATTTCCTTCATCTTTTTGATTGTGTTTCCCTGTAATTCTTTTTTTTTTAAAGATTTATTTATTATTATATCTAAGCACACTGTAGCTGTCTTCAGATGCACCAGAAGAGGGCGTCAGATCTCATTAGAGATGGTTGTGAGCCACCATGTGATTGCTGTGATTTGAACTCAGGACCTTTGGAAGAACAGTCAGTGCTCTTAACCACTGAGCCATCTCTCCAGGCCTCCCTGTAATTCTTTAAGGGATTTTTATGTAAAGAGGTTTAAGGGTTTTTACATGTTTACCTGTGTTTTCCTGTATTTCTTAAATGGGGTTATTTATGTCCTTAAAGTCCTCTATCACCATCATGAGAAGTGATTTTGCTTTTTCGTTGTGATGGTATATCCAGGACTTGCTCTGGTGAGAAAATTAGGTTCTAATGATGCCAAGTAACCTTGGTTTCTGTTGCTTATGGTTTTTTTTTTTTTTTTTTTGCTTGTCTCCTACCAACTAATTTTCTCTAGTGTTACCTGCCCTCACTTTATCTGACTGGAGTCTGTCCTTCCTTTCTATGATCCTGGTTGTGTTAGAACTCCTCAGATTTCAGCTGTCTCTGTGATCCTATGATACTGTGATCCTGTGGACCTGGGTTTGTTAGAGTGCCTGGGAGTGGAGCTTTTTCTAGGTGTTGTGTGACTGCAGAGTTAGTGCCCAAGGTCTGCTCAGGACATCTCTGATCCTTTCATCCTGGGAGTGTTAGAGTGGAGATTCTTCTGGATGTTGTGGGACTGGCTATGGAGTTCGTGCCCAAGATCTGGTCTGCTCCAGGCACCAGCTCAGACTGGAAGGAACCTGTATCACTGGTCCTAGTTACTTCCAGGGTTCAAAGCTTCGATGTTTAATTGACAGAAGTAGATATCATTAAAGTTCTTCCCAACTCTCTTTTCATAATGTAGAGAATAGTGGATTACAACCATTTTGCTTCTCTTTTCCTTCTCAATCAAATCTTATGAAAGAATTCAGAGTATTCCTATCATTTATTATAGATAGAAGGTTTTCTTTTTCACACGAAATGCACTCTACTGAAGCAAACAAATTTCTCAGATATTGTACCTATAAAATCATGAATTTGTTACATGTATGCATTTGATATTCCTGAAAGAATAAATTCCACCGATAGATTTTAGTTTTAAAGATAATGAAGTAAAAGAAAATATGGAAATAAAGAGAATGACTGGATTAAACAAACAAAGAAACAAACAAACAAAACAGACAATGTGTAAGCACTTCATACTAGATCTCTAATTCCTGGGAGGTGCTTTCAAATTTAAGAAATGCCATTGCAAGGATTTAGTGTCCATTGCTGCCTATCCATGTGTAATAAATGAAAATGACCATTAGTGTTTAGTCCAGCAATCTTCTTAGCAACCTTATATCCTTTATTTAGATAAAACTGAATGATACTGGTCCACATGTTCAGACTTATAAGTTATTTGATAACATTTATATGACATTTTGCATTTTTTTCTTTTAAGAATTCACTTCTTAAATTCTTGTTTATTTTTTGAGAACTTTTGAATTTTGGGTTAGTTGGAGGCATCCAGCAAGTGAAGTGACTATTAGACATGTAAATGAAGAGGATTCACTTCCTACTCTAGAATAATATTAGGCAGTTATTGGAACAGCATATTAAATAAATAAATACTTAGTATTATGAATCATCTAAGAAATGGGTCAAAAATACACAGAAACAAAGATAAGATCACCTTCCTGTGAATGTGGAGAATGGAAATGTTATTTTCAAGTGGGTTATAATTTGCACACATTAGTATCTTTGCTGATATAATTGAGTACTGGAGGTCATGATTCTATCTATATTCATTTTCTTCATTTATATGTACAAGTATTTGTGTTATTTACAAGAGTTTAGTCGTGAAAAAGACAATTCGCTTAAGTATCTTTATAATAACAATTATCTCATTATTCAAGAAAGATGTTTTTGCTTTATAACTTAAACCTCATAAAAGGACTGTAATAACCTTAAGTATGGTATTATGACTTATTTTCTGACAAAGTTACATATTTACATAACTCAAAAGTCAATAGACAATTTATCAAATGTAGAAATTTACTGCTCTGTTATCTTTTCAGACATAAGAATTACAATCAGTGCATGAAGGTAATTTAGTTTATTGTAGTTGGCAATTAATCCTGTTTAGCTATGACTGTGTTGCATTTTCAGGGAGTGTCAAATCTATACTACAGAGTTTATTTTAATTATTTCTCCAGTCAGCTCCAAAGCTTTTCATTAAATCAGTAACTAGCTGAAAAACCAAAATGTGTGCTGAAAAAAATAAAAAACACACAACAATAACAACAACAAAGTTCCATGATAGAATTTGAAATTCACCAGAAAATTAGGTAGAGATGGCAAAATACATTTGGTAGTAAAACATGACCCAAATTAATATGTGACTAATTCTGTCCACTTGTAGTTGGTATAAATACTTATGTACGTTGTGGGAAATACGTTATTCCTTTATTATAATTGTTCCTGATGATTATAGGTTAACATATGAAATGTATATGCTATATCATTGCTCTTTTTGTGTAATATATCTACATGTAAGTAATTCAAACTATATAGTAGTCTTTAAACGTTTACATAATGTGATCCCTAGTATTTAGTGTAAAATATGTTTCTGCATGAAATTCTTGGATGGATGCCTCATAAATATATTTGGAAAACTTTAATTTCCCATTCAAAAATTTCCCCACCAGCTTGCTCATTTATTTTCAGCTGGCGTGTCATTCCTGTATGCTTCCTAAAGACTTGAATTTTATGCCTAGGCCTAGTGCTACATGTCTTTTAATCAGAGAACTTGAGCATGGAACATGATGGCAGAAGCAGCAACAGTAGAATAAGATGCTTATATTGCATATGCACTTGCATCTATGGTGTATGACCTCTTCAAAAATTGTTTGTTTTTTTCATTGTTTAATATCTGGTAAAGTATTTGTCAGACATCAAATATTTAGCACAGTTTTAAAGGTAGATTATAATTGTTAGGAAAATTTAAAACATTTAAATACTGATGATTGCCTAGAATCCTTTATACCAACTAAACGTCCTTTTCATAATCAAACTAACCTCTAGAACACACAGAACTTGCCTCTAGAATTTGACTGCATGTAAGTGTATGAAC
This sequence comes from Mus pahari, assembly GCF_900095145.1. NCBI lineage: Eukaryota > Metazoa > Chordata > Mammalia > Rodentia > Muridae > Mus > Mus pahari. The sequence goes on from NC_034613.1 coordinate 99,464,010, forward strand.
CACATGAATGTCAGGTGCTTAAAGAGGCCAGAAGGAATAAGAACCCTCTGTAACTGGAGTTATCATGTGGGTGCTGGGAATCAAACCTCAGAACTCTGTAAGAGCATCTAGTTCTTAATTGCTGAGCTATTTCTCCTGTTTAAACAGGTTTCATTATTGAATAACCTGTCTGGTAGTTTTACAGTGATGAATTGTAACTTTCCTAGCAGAAAGGAATATCTATATGTATATCATATATATCATATATACATATATGATATATGTATATTATATATGTATATATGTATATTATATTTATTATATATATTATGTGTATTATATACAGGATATTACAGGATAAGAATGAAGCTTAATAGGGCTGGTGAGATGGCTCAGTGGGTAAGAGCACCCGACTGCTCTTCCGAAGGTCCAGAGTTCAAATCCCGGCAACCACATGGTGGCTCACAACCACCTGTAACAAGACCTGACTCCCTCTTCTGGAGTATCTGAAGACAGCTACAGTGTACTTACATATAATAAATAAATAAATATTTAAAAAAAAAAAAAGAATGAAGCTTAATAATAAAGGGACAATGGTGGACAGAACCACAGTTCCTCCAGGACTGCTTGATGTGTACATCTTTGATTCTACATTTAAAATTTAGTCTCAGATAAAGACCAATAAAGATGGACTTGGCAGATTTACTGGTGATCTCTTGATCTTCTTCTCAATGTGTCCACATAGAATAAATCTCCTTTTCCCACTTTCTACTAATATTTTGACTCATTTAATTGAATTATTGATCATGAGGGGCTGAGCCTGGCTTGAACCCCTATGGTCAATAACAATATATTCTGAACCTTTTATGATATGCTTTCCTGTAAAGGCTTTATGTAGATTTAGATGTGGTTTCCTTTTAAAAGTTTTACATTGGAATGTACAGATTAGTTTATGCATGCTTAGTTGTATTAAGCAATATGTATTAAAGAAATATAAAAGATTGATAGACAAGACATAGGCATAGAAGGTAATGGATATACTGGTAACCTAAGAAGAGCTTATCAAGTCAAGTTGTGCATTGGATACAGAATTGAATTCTAGATGGAGCACAGGAGTATAAAATAAAGACTCAAGACTCAAAAACCTCAGCTCCCACATGACCCCACTGACTTTCACACACATAAATTATGTCATTTCTCACACTGAATTTGCTGATTTATTAATATATCTTTGTCTTCCCCTATTGTCAGTTTTCATAAGATGGAAATTAAGTTTCTTTATCTGGAGTCCTTAAATCATAATTTTAAGAAATGGCTATGCCAGTGCCTGGCAAACACAGAAGTGGATGCTCACAGTCAGCTATTGGATGGAGCACAGGGCCCCCAATGGAGGAGCTAGAGAAAGTACCCAAGGAGCTGAAGGGGGATGTAACCCTGTTGGTGGAACAACAATATGAACTAACCAGTACC
>NC_034613.1:99465643-99471936 GCF_900095145.1 Mus pahari
TTTGGTTTTTTGAGACAGGGTTTCTCTGTGTAGCCCCAGGTGTCCTGGAACTCACTTTGTAGACCAGGCTGGCTTTGAACTCAGAAATCCGCCTGCCTCTGCCTCCCGAGTGCTGGGGTTAAAGGCATGCGCCACCACGCCCGGCTTGTATATTTCTGCTATACTGCCTTGTAGCAACTATGCAGCATTTCTTTCATATGCTTTTAAATATGAAGTGATCTTCAGAAGTTAATCCAGGTTATTCCAAAGTGTTAAAAATAACTGCACGAGAATCTAATGAATAATGTTTTCAAATACTGAGCTTGAGTAATTAAATAAGCAAGTAAATAAGTAAGTAGACCTTGAAGAAAGGAGAAGAGGCAAAACTCTGAAATTCCTTTCATTATAATATTGGTTCTGCCATAACAGATTCCATATTGCTGTCAAAATTTTATGTGCTGACTTTAAATATTTCAACATAACAAGGTGCCATAGAAAGCAGAAACTCTGACTGTTTTGTTCTGTTGTTATTTTCAAATTTATTACTTGACCCAGTCATGAACAGAGATACTATCAAAAAATAAAATATTATGGTAATCATCTTAAAACTCCAGTATGCTATGGGTTACATCTAAGCAAACATTTATTTTTCATGTCATTTGACATTCTGTCTCAAGTATACTAAAGTCAAATTAAGTTTCACTGAATACTCAAAGTCATCATTGAACATAGTTTCTTGGCATTATGAAGAAGGTGTTTTGATTCCTTTGACAAAAAAACAAAAAGCAAAATACAATATATTTCCTAGTAAAAAATAAACTACATCCTGTGCCCCTGACATTCACTTTTATGCAGTAATCTACCTTTTTTCTTAACACACTTTATAATATGCTTCGGCGAGGCTACAGTGTTGAGGCTTAGTTGTGAGTACAATGAGAATCTGATTGAAAGTCATCTGACATTTTTAATACAATGTTTATGTAGTGGAATGCTTTCATGACAGACATGTGAGTTATATATATAAAAATAAAGAATGTTCTAAAAGGTCATGCTGATTTTTAACTTAAATTCAATAACAAACATGTATGATATATAAACTTCTTTTGTCAACGGTTTTGTCTAAAAAGACACACATACTGATAAAGAATATAAAAAAGTTAAATCTATTAAAATGAACTGTCTTTCTTGGTAATGAATTTTTAAAATTAAACACCAATGTAGTCACATTTAGTGAGAATTGACGGTTGTTTTCATAGGTATCTAGCCAAAGGTACATAGTGGGTCAATACAACACAGTAATTGAAGGGGTTATATACCCTGAGGAATGAGGAGCATGGTTTTGAATCCAGCTATCAGTTTTAGGTAGCCGTATAACCTTGTGTAACTCACTGACTTCTAATTATTTTCTTCCATCATAAAATGGTGAAAATTATATTATCTGTGGTTATAAAAGTGATATTATGAAAGTAATGTGTTGGGCACATGCCTGGATTAGTCAAATTTCAATAAATTGTTTGTATCCTAATGAAATCCCATGGATAATTTAAAATCAATTTTTATAATTTTGATACAGTTTGGTCACACTGAGGACTTAAAAAATTCTCGAAAGCATTCAATTTTCAAATGAACCTCCATTGACATTATAGAGTACCAATAACATAAAATTAAAACTGGCTGTGGTTGAAGATAATACAAATTGCAAACTGTGCTAAAACCCCAAGAATTATTTACATATGACAAAGATGTAATTTGAACTTGTGAGAAAAATTCTGGCTTTAATTAGCACTTGATCAGCTTCTAAATCAGCATGTATTTCACTTTTTATTAAAAAATGAAAATGATTCATTCATCTTTTAATTTAAAGTGAGAGTTGAAACAGACACAGTAACAGTAAAAAATGGTAATTAGGTAGCAGCTACTTTAATATTCAATGTTCTACAGCTTGGAAGGCGGGACAAAGAAGAAACAAGGATCATATCTCACTGAACACAGGCCAGTATCCAAGACTAGTCTTGCCAGTTTAGTTTCATAGCTTGCCAAAAGCTGTTAGAAAAAAGAGTGACTTTCAACACTTTGCTAATGATAACTAGAATAGTTATTTGTTCCTGGCATATTTAATAAGTGATTCTCATAAATATAAATAAAACAAAGGTTCATGAATACATTTTATCACATCATCATTAAAGAGCACCATGGCCTCATTAGAGAAAAAAAAAATATGTCATTTTTGAACAGGATTTATCTACAAATGACTGTTCCAGAGCTTGCTTAAATGTGTTCATTATTATTACTTTTGAACTGCAACTCACAAAATTCCAGTTTGTTCTGGAACTCACTGTATAACATTAGATGACCTTGAATTTCTGATCTCTGCATCAACATCACCAATGCTGGGAGGCTGTAATCAGTCACCATCAAGCCCAGTTTATTTGTTGTGTGGAATTGAACCCAGGACTATGTGCTTGTGAGGCCATCATTATATCAACTGACATAGGTTTAAAATATATTTTATTTTTCAAATTGAGGAAGAAAAATGTTATCATATACAAGATAGATAATTTTCATCATTATCAAACATCAATTTATGAACCTCTTAGATTTAGATGTGCATTACTGTTTAATAAAAAGTTCTATGTATTGTACCATATGTTAATCAGAAGAGAACTGAAATTACTGAATTTACTATTGTATTTTCCATAGTATGATTACATGGAGAATATACAAAACATTTCATTTCCAGACAAGGTAATTCAGGTTATTCCAAATTGTTCAATGTTGGAAATTGTTCCTTCTGGCTGCCTTCTGATCTCTACCACATAGCAGCTTCTTTTATGTGCAGGCAGTCTATATAAAATACATTATTATTGTTTTGATTTTTCTCTTTCTCTCTGTAATGAAAATCTTGTTTCCTTTCCTTCTGCTCTTTTACATAGAAACAGAGAATCTATAAACTGGAAGATGACTAGCAATCACTAAATATGATCTTAAATAAATTGTACATAAAGCTAAGTTTATTCTGTGTCAAGCTATTATCATATAGCAGTAACAAGTACTGTTCCATACATGAAATAAAGCAAATTAATGGCATTCTACAGACAGAGAAGAAAGAGGAAGAAAGAGGAAAGTTCTCCTTAACCTGTTGTTATAAGGTGTAGCACTAACTTCCCATGGGAGTTATTTTGCCATAGTATTCAACTATCTATAGTTTGAAATTGTGACTAGATATAAGCTTGATGGTAGGGTAAGTGACTTAAATGGTATTGGTTTTATCCATTTATTTTCCACTCTATAGATAGAGTCAATATCATCTACACAGTAATTGAGAGAAAGGTACACAATGAACATAGTAGATACCAAACATTTTCTCTGTTTCCAGGGATCATATTGCAAAGGAGGAAAATTTAATGGAATATCCATAACATTTAATGCAATATTAAGCCTAAAAGAATCTTTAAAGGATTCACTATGCTATGAACTTGTATAGGAAAATAGAATCTAAACTATGGGGGGGAATCAAGTAAGAATTCCCCGAGGAAGAAATAACATAGAGTTAACAATGCATGCTGTAGGAATCAAAAATGTTGAGCTGGGCGTGGTGGCACACGCCTTTAATTCCAGCACTTGGGAGGCAGAGGCAGGCAGATTCCTGAGTACGAGGCCAGCCTGGTCTACAAAGTGAGTTCCAGGGCAGCCAGGGCTATACAGAGAAACCCTGTCTCAAAAAACCAAACCAAACCAAACCAAACCAAACAAAACAAACAAACAAAAAAAAAACAAACAAAACCAAACAACAAAAAAAAGGGATCAAAAATGTTGAAATGGGGGAGTCATTGTTCAGGAAACTTAGAGTATCTATCAGGACTCTGTGACCGGAAACAGCCAAAGGATGCCTACAGTGACCATGCATAGAGAGCTGTAGGGAAGAAACTGGTCAGCAACAGAATTGTAAGGTTAGGGGCCAGATTGCTAGCTGTAAAAAAGAACTAATGATTTGAAGCAACAGAGTTTTTGAAGCTACATAGTAATTAGTAGTTTTCAGAAATCTGTGATAAATCATCTTTTTTAAAAAAAAATTATTTATTTATTTATTTATTTATTTATTTATTTATTTATTTATTTATTATATGTAAGTACACTGTAGTTGTCTTCAGACTCTCCAGATGAGGGCATCAGATCTCCTTATGGATGGTTGTGAGCCACCATGTGGTTGCTGGGATTTGAACTCCGGACCTTCAGAAGAGCAGTCGGGTGCTCTTACCCACTGAGCCATCTCACCAGCCCGTTTTTTTTTTGTTGTTGTTGTTTTTTTTTTAGGCGGGGTTGTTTTTTTTAAGACAGTGCTTCTCTGTATAGCCCTGGCTGTCCTGGAACTCATTTTGTAGACCAGGCTGGCCTTGAACTCAGAAATCCACCTGCCTCTGCCTCCCAAGTGCTGGGATTAAAGGCGTACACCACCATGCCCAGCTGAAGTGCAGTTATATAAGGAGGATAACTTATATAAGTTCTGTAACATAACTGCATAGCTATAGTTCATAGTAAATATTTGAGATGGAAGGTTTGCCAGTTAGCTAAGTATTATTTATTATGAGTTGTATGTGTGTGCTGAAATACCATACTTTATCATATAAATATTTAAAATGTGTCCTTATTGTCAATTAAAAAAATAGAGTTTGTATAATGGCTCAATGCCACCAGTCCTAATAATAAGAATTGGATCTCAGGAACCCACATGGTGAACGAGAGAACACATTTTTGTAATTGTCCTCCCCACACTCACCTACAGTATGTCACAAGGACACTCACAACTATAGACACATATAAAATAAATAAATAAATAAATGTTAAACATGGTCAAGGATTTAAAAATCTATTTTATTTCTTGTTGAATATGTATGCATGAATATAAATTAATTTTTTGGTTTGGGGTGGTGATGACATGCTACATTTTTGTGAATCACTTTATTCAATGACAATATGATTGCACTATTATCATCACTTAAGAAATATTTGAGTACTTTAGTAACCAGGGACTGTTATGAAAATAGCTATTATAAGCACTGTTCTGTAGAGTAAGGAAAGCAAAGTGACTACCTATGATATGGCAGAAACAATGAATAGGATGAATAATGTGCAATTTGGGGAATGGAGTACTGAAGCATAAAAGCTATCTTTTGCTTCCAGAGGGGTAAAGGCAATTCTCTTATTTTTTTTTGTCAGCATAAGTATAGTTTCTCACATTTTAATTCAATCTAAGCCAGAAGTAAATTTAATTCAGATATATTATTCAATATATTTCAGAATAAGTCAAAGAAGAATAGGTTTTTAGTATGAAAATTATTATTTCTCTATTTTACTATGTATATAACATTTTATATAGCATAATTGAAACAAACCATGTAGATCTTATTATTAGACATTACAGAAAGTAGCCAATATTATTGGTTACCCTCCAAAACCTGATGGCATAATTCTATTGCTTAAGTCGCAGAACATGAAAATATAAAGTTGATATATTTACTTGGAAACTTCATCTCTACTAGCTAGCTTTCATAATACTGAAATGCTCTAAGTATGCCACCAGAGAACAAAAGTAATCATTAGCTTTGTTCAGTTGTTAACTCTGTGAGCTACAACAATGACTTGCTGAGCTAGACATGCACACTTGAGCAATAGTGCCATGAACACCATGGGACTAACCAACTTCTTGCTGATTGTATTTAAGTGCCACAGGTTAAGATGAAACCCATTACCTGGATAGAGAGGTCATAGGCCCAAAGGGAGAACCTACTATTATTCTGTTAAGTGGACATAGTTTGAAACCACTTCCTAATGACTTATTGTTATACACATACATTAATGGATCTCTCAACCCTTATCAGAGAAGCTTCAATTTGAAACAGATATCAATTAACACAGATACCCACAACTAGTCAAAGCATAGAGAATAAAATGTTGCAAAGTGCTCAGCAATAAATGAAATATTTCTCTCACTCTCCCTTGTCCCAAGGCTCAGAAGTTATTGCAGAAGAACAACAAAACACAAAGGTAGGTAAATGTGGGCAAGAGGGTGTTTGGGAGAAGACTGGAGAGGGAGTAGATTCAATGAAAACACATTGTAAAAACATCTCAAGAAACTAATAAAAATAAAATAACATAAAATAACATGTTATTAATAAAATTCCAAAATCTTCATAAAAAATAAACAAGTAAAACATTTACACATAAACTTGAAAGTATGATCTTTACCTATGAGAGGGAAAGATTTTATATATATATATATATATATATATATATATATATATATATATATATAT
>NC_034613.1:99472021-99477870 GCF_900095145.1 Mus pahari
TGTGTGTGTGTGTGTGTGTGTGTGTGTGTGTGTGTGTGTGTGTGTATGTGTCTGTGTGTGTTTTACCTAAAGAAGGAGTGGTACTAAATTTCTGTAGATTGGGGCTTGGGAAAGAGCTTCAGTTAAGCAGTGAAAGGGTACATTACCATGTAAGGATATCTGGATATGGAAAAAAATGAATAGATACTACATTTGAATGAACTTGGGAAATATACTACTTTCTAACTTCCCTTTGTGCTTTTTTGTATACAAAGGCTTAAAATTATGAGGTACTTTCCTTCCATGAAGTCTCTTCTCTTAATTCAGTGTCGCTCTATTTCACATTACAAGTTCAAATAGATAGTTTACTATTCTCTTCCCACTTCTTTCCCTCTCCAGGAATGATCCTTCATTTTATTTTCTCCTTGTTACCTTTTCTTGGTAGAATTTGTTGGCTAGACAGGAAACTTTCATTTAATTCAGATTCCAATTTTTGTCTAGTTAGCTTTAATGTTCCTAAAATATCAACTTGAACATGTAATGAACTATTATTTTAATAAACACTTGTTTGAGATTTAAGTCAACCAAATATGGTGAGAACCTTCCAATACCTATTTGTTCAGTATGTTTGAGATTTCAGAAAAAATATATAAGTTAATGCCTAGGATTCTCAGATCCTATTGCCTATATTTCATGTTACATTCTTGCTTTAGTGGTGAACCCATTTGCAGAAAAAATAGAAAGCAATAAATTATGAGTTTTGTAGCATTCTCTGCTTTTAGTAACTTTGCAATATTGAATTTATTTTTCAAGTCAGGGTTTCTCTGTGTAGCCTTGGCTGTCCTGGAACTTACTCTGTAGATCAGGCTGGCCTTGAACTCAGAAATCCTCCTGCCTCTTCCTCCCAAGTGCTTAAAGTTGTGTGGTACCACACCCAGTGGAACATTGAATTCTTGTTCTATGGTAAGAGTGTTTATTCCTTATAGTTAACTGCAGATAAATAAAGCAGCAACGTCACACTTAGTGTAACAGAGTATTAAATAGTTACAAGTTTTTAATTTATAGACTTCTAGTTGAGTTTAAACAACATTGGGAGAGAGGTTTCAAGGTTGAAATGAAAGAACCATGTCTAACAATTGATTAGAGGGTAAAATCTTGCTTGGGGAGAGAGAGAGAGAGAGAGAGAGAGAGAGAGAGAGAGAGAGATATGTGAGAGGAAAAGGAAAAAATAATTTTCATGTAAAGACATGTATTTTTATTTTTAACTTTTAATTTTTCTCAATTTTTAAAAAATGTTATTTAATCTTTTTTTTTCACTCCAGATTTTATCCCCCTCCTGGTTCACCTTCTGACTGTTCCCCATCCCATACCTCCTCCCCACCCCTGTCTCCTCGAGTGTGTCCCCACTCCCCCACCCCACCCCCCACCTCACCAGACTTCTAAACTCCCTGGGGCCTCCAGTCTCTCAAGGGTTAGAAGCATCATCTCTGATTGAGCACAGACCCAGCAGTCCTCTACTGTATGTGTGTTGGGGGCCTCATATCAGCTGGTGTATGCTGCCTGGTTCGTGGTCCAGTGTCTGAAAGATCTCGGTCTTCCAGGTTAATATAGAAGTTTTAACTGTTTCCAGGAGTACAAGTGATACATAACCCATTTGTTAAAGAGTTCTTGTTATACACACTTCTCATCAAGGCATAGTAAGAAATCCTTATTTTGGCTATAGTGCATATTTTATGGAATATTAAGAAAGTTAACACATTCAATATATTTGTATTTTTGATAACAGAAGCTAAAAGAATTAAAGCAATGTGTTTTCTCTCAAGTTTAGTTCAAACACAATGAATCCTATGAAACTCTAATGTCAAATGAAATCTTATAGTATGCTAACAGAAATGTTCATAATAAGACTAGTTTACTTCATCTGAAAACAGAAAATGAAAGAATCACTGTAGCATATGAAAACAGGTGTAAGGAGAGTAATTAACATAGACTGTGTATATTAGTAATGCACTGTAAACCAGGGAGTTTTCTGTAGTAAGCTGTATTGCACTGAACACAAGGTGGCAAGGAAAAATGACCATTTGTGCATCATTAGCATTTGGAAACACAGTTCATTAGAAATATGCAAATGAGTTAACAGCAGATTAAGACATGGAAATCTACTTAGCTGAAGTTTTAAAGTGCTTGCTTACACAATCTTTGGTAATATGAAATGTGGATAAAACTATGTCTAAATGATAAAAAGATAGTAAGATTTTTTTTGGGGGGGGGGTTGAGAAAGGGTTTTTCTGTATAGCCCTGGCTGTCCTGTAACTCACTTGGTAGACCAGGCTGGCCTCAAACTCAGAAATCTGCCTGCCTCTGCCTCCCGAGTGCTGGGATTAAAGGCGTGCGCCACCACGCCTGGCCATAGTAAGATTTTAAAAAGGATTTTCTATGGATGTTCATATAACTATTGTCACTAAAATATATAGCAAATGTGTACTCAAATTCCAACTATAGATAATTGTGTATGATAAATGATAAATAGCTACACTGATAAAACTATATTCAGAAGCTGAGCTGTGGTTAAGTGGCATGCTTTAGAAGTCTGAATGTGGAATATTCAAACCAAATATCTAAAGCACCCAAAGTACTTGTTTAAAATACAGGCTGGGAGCACAGTGGTTTCATGCTTATTAAATTAGAACCCATGAGCCTACAATCTCAGACACTAACCAAGATAACCTCAAGATTGTGAGCTAAAATAATGCCAGACCATTGATGCTCCTTGCCAGAAAGTTCCCAGCTCTAAAAGAATTATACCAAGGTTATTTCAGAAAATTCATGCTATGATAAGTGAGGGAGTGAAGTGACAAAAATGCACAAATAAATTTGGGGGAAAAATTCTAGCTAAATAAACAAAATTTTTGACAGTACTCAACCTTTTTGCTTTGTTAAAATCTACACAGAAGAAAAGATTTATCATACAAATATGTCTAGAGGGATTTTGTATATTGCATTAATACTTCTGGTTTATACTTCTGGTTTGTAATTCAGTACAACATAGCTTTGTTCAAATTGTTGAATTACTATATAACTTTAGTTACTTGTAGCATCCTTATAGGGATAAAATACATTTATATATTAATACATACAGTCCTTATAATAGAGCTTGTAGGAACTATTATATATTATATATAACTAATATGTATAAGCAGTTTATAATTATTATTAGAAAGTTTAGTACACAGTGATTAAATCATATTGTGAATAAAGAAGTTAGGCCACTCATGAAAAACTAGATTCCACATGCTTAATTGTTTCATTTTTAACAATCAATGAGACATTCTTTATAATAAGAACACGATACTGTATTTAAAACCGAAATGGAATTACTTTTTTTCTGCTTGACAAATGAAGTGCCATTATAGTGAATTCATATCACACTTATCTGCTAAAACTGGAATTATATTTTATATTTGGAAAGCCATTGGACATTCTCCAATGCCTGAGATAGCCTTACTATTATAATTTCAACACACAAGCTTTCCTAGAGTTATTTAATAAATATTTATTCATCATGTAAAAGTAAAGAAATTATGGCATACATGGATAACCATTATAGTAAGAAAGATGGAAATCAACCTGAGTTAAATTCTCAAATGGATCTTTCATGATAACATATAAAGTATAAAATTACTTCTGACATACTAGAATAGGGGTTCTCTATATCGGTGTAGAGTCAGAACACTGACATAAGGTTTTCTTTAATTATCTGATTCTGCTTTATCATTAAATGAATATGTATGTTCCTAAATCTATATTGTCACAGATAAGGGATACATTTTACTTTCTATCATGTCATGTCCAAAATAAACAAATCCTCTCACTGTAGTTTTTAAAGATTAGGAATTTGTCACACTATCAATATGTTCCGTAGAGGATTCATCTAAGCTTGCTAAAATCATTGGTTTTTCCTTAAGTCACTTTTTAAAAGATAAGTGTAGTTAAGTTATTCTTCAACAGTTATGTACCTTCCAGTAAGCTATTTTTCTTCTTATATTCATAATGCTTTCATTAAGTATTAAGTATGTCAATTCATTTAACAAACCTAATCAATGTAGGCATACAGATTGAAAACAGTTGTATGATTTCTCTTCATAAATTACTTCCTATGTCAGAATAAATATGCTATATGAGAAATGTATTGAAGAATGGAAACGCATGTAGAGGACTGGAAGAAAGTTGTGAAGTGTGAGCTAATCAACTCCTTAACCCTGCCCCCCCCTCTCTCTCTCTCTCTCTATATATATATATATATATATATATATATATATATATATATATATATATATATATATATTCATACCCTTCTTGAATTATTTTATATATTAAACTCTTCTTTCAAGCATGTTCAGGAAAAATGTGTAATAAGAAAAGAGTTTAGGGGGCTGGAGAGATGGCTCAGCGGTTAAGAGCACTGGCTGTTCTTATAAAGGTCCTGAGTTCAAATCCCAGCAATACATGGTGGCTTACAACCATCTGTAATGACATCTGACACCACCCTCTACTGGTGTGTCTGAAGACACCTACAGTGTACTTACATATAAGTAATAAATAAATCTTTTAAAAAAGAGTTTAGAACTGAGACACTGACTTCAATGAGATACATTAGCTTAAGGATGAAAACTTTTAGAGAAGGGGAAAATTTAAGATACATATTTAAAAACATGAGTATATTTTTGTGTTTGTACAAGTTAACAGTAACTGTATTTTGATTGCACAGTGAGTATACTCTCATATATCTATATATTTTTGTTATCTAAGTTTTAAGAAACTGAAAATTATGCAGTTGTTTTTAGAGGAAAAGAAGTTAATGCAAATACTTCTACCTGCTGACCTTTAACTGATGTATTCAATGTATCATTTACCTGATGAGTACTTTAAGCTTTCTCAAGATGGATTGGGCACACTTCTCACAAACAAAGGAGCCTTGTTTGTTGGCCTACTATCTAGATAGATCACAAAAATAATACCTACTTTCCTATATGATGAGACAATACTATTTATTGTAAGCCACCACTAATTGGTGAATGAATATAAACAAGATTAAGCCTTATACTGGAAATGGCATGATTTTCAATGGAACCAAATTTGTTTCACTGGATATATGACCACCAATACTTTTGTTTGCTTATTTTGCAAATCATTTTATATGCACTATGGGCTTATTAAGTTGTCATTATGCAGATTATATTTATTACGTGGTATTTTTAAAAATTGCAAACAATGTCAAAGAGCAGCTATACAAAAACTTTTTTAAAAATGTAAAGAAACAAAAGATAATAATCAAGAGGCAGAGCAAGTTACACATCGGGAATCTAAATCCAGTACTTCCAGGCACTTGAGGGTGAGAGGAAAGACTATAATGAGAGTACATGTGTGTAAAAATATTCCCTTCAATGGAGATGAGCAAACTACAAATGCCAAAACTTGTGAAAATAACAGCAGATTCACACCACAGCAATTATTTTTATAAGAGTGCTGCTAACCCAGGGTTCTTTGAAAATAGCACATTTGTTGCAAATATTCTAAAACATAATTTTAAACTACTGCTCCAAAGATAAATCATTAATTTTGTTTTAATACTGAGGCTTTAGTTTTAAACTCTTAAGTGTATCTTAACTCAATGAGAAATATAGATGTTGCTAAAAATGTTAGGTAGAGTTTGCTATTTCTGTAGGTAACATTCAATCCAAGTTAGGTAAAGAGACAGTAACTTTATTAATACCTTGAAAATGGGAAATCAAGTTAGGAGAGGTGGGGAGGCAAGAAAAGGAAGGAAAGAAGGAAGGAGGGAAGGGAGGGAAGGGAGGGAGGGAGGGAGG
>NC_034613.1:99478557-99509631 GCF_900095145.1 Mus pahari
TGTAGACCAGGCTGGCCTCGAACTCAGAAATTCGCCTGCCTCTGCCTCCCAAGTGCTGGGATTAAAGGCATGTTTTTTTTTGTTTGTTTTTTGTTTTTTGTTTTTTGTTTTTTGTTTTTAACTCAGAGAACCTTCAGTGCAAAAGGCGTGGAACATTCTGAACTGCCTATCTCCTTCTGCCTTCAGAAGTGCCCCTGGTGTTATGAGACCTACAGGATAAGGGACTTAACACTTCAGCACTAATCTTTTTTCTCTTCTGCTTCATGTGGCCTGCTTGGTAATCAAATAAGAAGCAGCCTACCTCTCCCAGTCCCCTATCTACCTGCTCACACACATAGAACTAACCACAATAGGAACCATGCTGCATATGACCCATGTTGGAAGATATCCTAAATGCTGTGCCCTTCATCCTACCACCTCGTCACATCCCCTGTTTATCTCTTCTACTTACAGCTCACCATCCCACATGGGAGACATAGCTCAGCAAACAAAAGCATAGACTGCTTTTGCAGATGACCTGAGCTAATATCCCACTGTACATTCTGTGTGGCTGGGAGCAGCCTATAAATTACATATAGCTCCAGGGCATCTGATAACCTTTTCTTGGTGTACACCTGTAAACATACCATGGAAATCTAAGTAAATTGGAAACAGAAATGTATATTTGGAAAAACGAGATGTTGACTGGATTGGAAAACAGGATCTCTATTTGAAGGTGATATGAGTCTTTACATTAAGAGAATCTAAAAATTCCAATTACTGAGAGCAGATCCACACTTAACATATAGTGTCAAATTATAAAATTAACAGAAAAGTCAGTAGCTTGACTATATATTAGTAACAAACAGATTGAATAAGAGATCAGTGGAATGATCCCATTTATAATAGCCACCAAAGCTAAACAAATAAGGAAAATGACTGGCAAAAACATAACCAAGGAAACAAAACACATTTACAATAAAAATATTAATACAATGAAGAAAGAAATTGGAAAAAACCCTAAAAGTTACTCATAGATAAGAATCAATATTCTGAAAATGGCTGTTATCAAAGACAAAATTCAAATGTGATGCAATTCAATTTAAAATTCTAAGGCCACTTTACATAAACATAAAAAAAAATCCAAAAATTTATATAGATACCAAAAGGCCAAAATTAGCTGAAGCCATCATAAACAAAAGAGGAAATGCTAAAATCACCTTCATTCCTGGTATCAACTTCTAGTAGGAATCATAGTCAGAAAAGCAGCGTGGTACTGGCACAATAAAAAAGATAATGCCTAGCAGAAGAATAGAACGAAAGACCCAGATAGGAGATTCTACAACTATATTTACCAGATTTTTGACAAAGATGCCAAAAACTTCAGTGGAGAAAAGAGACTCTTTCTACTCTTCTACTGAGAAACATGAGCTTCAATATGTAGAAGACAACACTGGATCTTTTACAAACACTTTGCCCAAAACTCAACTCCAAATGGGTCAGAGGACCTCAAGCCAAAATCCAATGATACTCTGAAAGTCCTATAAGAAAATGCTTCAATTTATAGATAAAGATAAATGGTTTTGAAGTACAACTCCAGTAACTTAGGGAATAAGAGCTAACATTGATAGATGGGCTCTGAATAAACTAAAACAAGCCTCTGGATAGCAATGGAATCTCTCAAATAAGTAAAGAGACACCTTCCAGAGGGAAGGGCAATCTTGCAATCTATTCACCCAAATGAATGTGCAAGAATAAAGAAATAAAAAGTCCAGTTATAAATGGGCTAGGGACATGAAAGAAATACTCTCAGTACAAGAAATATAAACACCATTTAAACACTTTAAAAAATATGTTCAGCATACTTAGCTACTAGGCTAATTATGATTAAAACTAGCTTAAGGTGCCATCTTACAATTAGTAAAAGTATCCATCACACAGGGCGTGGTGGTACACGCCTTTAATCCCAGCTCTCCGGAGGCAGAGGCAGGCGGATTTCTGATTTCTGAGTTCAAGGCCAGCCTGGTCTATAAAGTGAGTTCCAGGACAGCCAGTGCTATACAGAGAA
Source organism: Mus pahari (assembly GCF_900095145.1). Lineage (NCBI taxonomy): Eukaryota > Metazoa > Chordata > Mammalia > Rodentia > Muridae > Mus > Mus pahari. The sequence continues at coordinate 99,480,605 of NC_034613.1, forward strand.
ACCCTGTCTGGAAGCAAACAAACAAAGAAACAAAAAAGCCACTCTTTACAGAAAATGGAGATCACAGAAAACAACTGGACATAGTACAGAAATCAACAAATTGTGGAAATTCTAGCCTCAATGGATCCCTCTACATGTATCTAAGGCTTAAGGAACATCACAGAATAGGTGGTAGAAGGATTGAAAGAGCAAAAATACCAGAACTCCTGTTGTGAAGCAACAGTCCTTTCTAGAAAAGCCTGCAAGAACATGACTTCAGCAATAACATCAATACACATGCTAACAAAAAAGGGAGAAAAATCTCATGGCTTCACATTTTTTCACATAGAGATAAATGCAACTAATGACTTCTGGGAAAAAAAATAATTGGCTTCTCACAAAGATGATCCCCTTATTGGCAGTATAAAGCAGAGTTGTTACCCTTGAAACCATATACACACCACCAACACAGATGGACTCAGCAGGTTGTATTTATATATGTATTTTGTATATACATACACATACAGTAGAAGTTAAAAAGTTGATCATATCACCTTCAGAGTTGAGGGACAAAGGAGATGTTTGAGAGAGTCATCAGGAGGCATTGGAAGTAGCAAAGAGAGGAGGGACTGTGATGTAATTATATTTTAATTAAAATATATTAAAAACAGAATACAAATGTCAGCGAACACAAATGTAGCTGTAGGGGAAAGTGTAGATTTTATACTGTTAGTGAAGACATAAAGAGGTATCAGTCACATTAAAAATCATTATTGTAGATCTTCACAAAACTATAAATTAAAAGAATCATATGATCCAGTTATACCACATCTGGACACCGACCTAAAAGAATCTACTTCTAACTACATAGATACTTGTATGTCCATGCATATTGCTGGCCGATGTACAGTAGCTATAGTGCTGTATCAGTCTAGATATACTTCAACTGCAGAGTAGATATTAAACATGTGGTACTTATGCACAGTGGGATTCCATTTAATTGTAAGGAATAATTTTCAAAGAAAAGGATGACACTTGAAAGACTTGTACTCTGAGTTCAGTAATCCAGTCCAAGAATAACAGGCACCAAATGTTTGATTTTATATGGGGATCATTGCTTATTATAGTAGCATTGATAAGCACTATTATTCATGGTTGTTTTTACTATGATCATGAACTTTTAATTACTAAGTTAAAAAAATAATAGCTGTAGAAGAAAATATATATCAATCTGAAACTCATTATATAACTTACTTCTAGGACTTCAAAGAATGCTTCTAATGATAAGGCATGATGATTTTAAAGGCCCCGTCCAAATATAAAATACTACACAAGTGTCATCTCCACTTGGTAAGAGGAAATAACTCATTGTTTAAGGTTCATCTCAGTGGTGATCACATCATGTTAAGCCCTCTATACTCCTTGTGCCTGAGGCAAGAAGATAGCACTGTTCCTTGTGTAGGAACATAGGGTATTTTGATGTAATATACCTCTCTGGACCCAGCATGAGTGTCTAAGACTGCTTATGCATTTCCAAAGCTGCGCATCTATGTGAAAATAAAGAAGTGATTTAGATTAAGTTGTCTTACGTAGAGCTCAGGCCTGGTATGTAACTTCTGAAAAACTATTTGTAGCTGCGGAGGCAAAACATTAATATTTAAAAGAACTAGTTTTCTGACACTAAATCTCCCTCTGAAAAGTAAAGGAAAATTATGAGGTTGGGATCAGATGAGTGCAGAGGGAGGTAATAAGAACCTTTGAAATTAATTATTTACGTTGTCTTAAACTTGTATTTTTAGTCAACTTAGCTGCAGTTGCACTGTGCACCCTTGAGGAGAAGTCATAAAGGTTACTTCAGCTCGGCCTGCGTACCACTCATGGGAGTTAAAGCCAGCACTGCCCATGGGATATGCCCCGTGTGCTTCAAGCTCTACACTGAGTAGCTGGGAGCTCTAGGCCTGTGCATGGTCTCGGATAGTCCTATCATGCAAGATCACATATCCATATTGTTTTCTTTCTCTATTTTGCAATGATTCATCACTATAATGTCAGTCGTTTACTAGCAACAGAAAGTTACTTGTTCAGAATTCTTAGAAGTATAAATGAAACCATGGGCAACTGTGGTGTTAAGGAAAAGGTTCGCTTGGTGATTCGTGGAAAGCTGTTGTGGTTTTGTTTTCCCTTTTTCCTGTGTTCTTGTATGATACAGGGGCATATATAAGATTTCTGGGAACTCATTTATAACCTCATTAATATCATTCATTAAGCTCTACCATGGTAACATGAAATTCTCCCAAAAGCTCTATCAGAAAATACTATTACCTCAGAGGTTAAAATTTCCACATGTGAACTGAGGGCCAAGAAAAACAAAATATCCAGTGTCCAGTCTTCTCTTTATCATAATAGGTTTTTAATCATCCGGTGAGTTGAATGAACTTAGTGTAACATATCCTACTTCATGAGATATGGTTCCCAAACTATAATCAAAGTAATAAGTAAAGCTATGGTTTGATGAACACGTTCTTATTTCATTACAAAAACTAGAAAAGTATTCAACACACACAGTGAATTCCGATTGTAATACACTTTAAATATATCTTTTACTCTGCGCTAAATCTGTATAGTTTATCTGCAATCTCATGGAACATTAAAATGTAACTATATTCACATAAATCATAAAATTTTAAGTTCTGTAAAGCAGTATACCAAGTTGTTTATGGTAAGAAAAGTCAGGATTTTTAAAATCAACTTGAGGACCTTTTTAAAAAGTATGAATGCTACTTATATATCCCAATCAATACAATAGAATTAAGACATTAATGGCAATATTAGTAGATGGTTAAAAAGTCTCTGCTGATACAGGCATGGTAGCATCCACTTTTAGTCACAACACTCTGAAGGCAGAGCTAGGGAACTCTATGAGTTCAATGTCAACTTGGTCCATGGCAGTCAAAGCTATGTCATGAGAACCAGTCACAAAAATAAGTCTGTGATGAACTTTCATTAGACTTATAATTTTCTTCTTCTCATGAACTCTAATGAATATTTATTAAAATAATAATTAATCATTACTAAATAATACTCTGCATCTTTATAGTAATTAATCATAGATATAAGCTATCAAATTTTACTTTCTGATTACTGTGGTGCAGTCTGAGTTAGAGCTGATGTAATTTTAATCAGCAATACATAAATTTACCAGGTTAGTTAAAAATGTAGTTTTATTTTGAAATTCGTGGGATATTTTGTCATACTTTCATATTGAGTAATATTTCAAGAAATTTATTTAAATACTTGTGGGATAAATTATTTTCCAAGGTTCAATGCTATTTAAATTTTGGATATGATACCAACTCCTAAATGGTATTATTGAAGTGTAATAATAGTGGGTGTGTTTTAATTATGCAAATATTTGATTATTATTAACTTAAACATACTGATATATATGTACAGAGTTACCATATTCTCCTCACACAATTGTCAGAATGAAAACATCTTTTAAATTTGCACTCACTAAACACATGGATCTTCACAGCAGCTAGCCTGCCAGCTATAGAAATACAATTATGCAAATTAGATGTGTGTTCCCTGAAGAGTCCTAATAGGATGATTGACCTATATACAGCCTAATTTGTTCTCATGTTTCCTCTTTATTGTTTTCCAGCTGCACAAGAAATTAAAACTTGCTAAATTATATTGTTCCCCAATTATATATCAAAGGTGCTCTGTCATTCTATGTCAGAAACCGATCAGGCACTTTTTAACACTATTTTCTATAATATTGTAACAAGGAGATGGAATATAGAACAGTTTCAAATCATCCAGACACAAGCATATCCTTTGTTTTTATATAAACACATCCCTTATGACACAATTCTGATGACTTTAAACATGTGTCTTTCAAATATCAGAAATTCACTGAGTTACTATGTTTTCTAGTGTTTCAGTCCTTTATGTACAATGCCTCCCTTTTTAATTAAAAATATATTCTTCTTTCATACAATACATCCTGATGACAGTTTACCCTCCCTCTACTCCTTCCAGCTTCCCCTATCCTTTCTTTCACAGATGCACTCCTGCTCCATTTCTCTTCAGAAAGGAGCAGAGCTCTAAAAAGAACAACCACACACAGAACAAAACAAGATATAACAAATCTAGGCAAAAAAAGCTCATATCGAGGCTGGACAAGGAAATCCTAAAGTAGGGAAAGAGTCCCAAGACCACACAAAAGAGGAGGCACATCCATGTCCAATGTTAGGAGTCCAACAAAACCCATATCATGTATGCAGAGGACCCATGCAGCCTCTGTGGTTGGCTTTCCAGTCTTTGTAAATCCATGTGTTCTCTACTTACTTTGATTCGGTGGCCATGATCTCCTGTTGTCGCTCATCCCTTCCAACACCTACAATCTTTCCTCCCCCTCTTCCTTAGGTTCCTTGACTTCCAAGGTGAGGGACCCAATGGATACCTCCATTTAGACTCTCTCTATACATAATGTCTATACATATAGGCAGTCCCTATACCTGCTCTCATCTGCTGCATGGGAGTGGGGAGTCTCTCTTGATGATTGGACAAGGCACCAATCTATGATTATAACAGTGGCCAATCATGTTTGTTCTGCCCTAGATTGTTGGGCTATTTAGTCTCTGGTTTCTGTCCATCCAGGCAGTGTAGGGCATGGCCTCTTTTTTCACTCATGGGCCTCAAGTTAAACCAGTCACTCCCATTAGTTCTGTACTGTAATGCACAACCTTGCATGTAGGACAGGCCAATAGAAGGACTTTGAATCATTGAGCTAGGAAAATAACTGAGTTTTGAGAACTCAGTGGGATGACTTGTAGGAGCTTGGAAGATAAGAAAACTGAGAGCAGTACAGAAGATGGAAGCCTGGCTTGTCACATTGCAGAAGGAAGTTAAAAGGGTCTATATAACTTGTTATTTTGAATTAAGATTCTGTTGTTCTGGTCAGCTGGGCCTGAAGAGTCAGCTGTCCCTAAAGAGACACCAGTATCATCAAAGTGAAACCTTTGCATTTCTGGAACAATTAATGCTGGTTAGCTAGAGCTGAGAAATTAGTGGTCAGAAGTGAAGTCTTCGTGCAAGTGTTTCATCAGGGTCAGCATTCAAAAGCTGTGTTCCAGAAGCAGCTGATGCCCTTATACTGGTCATCAAACTTGGTAGTGTAAGAGTCACACAGGTGGTACTTTTTTTTTTTTACTTTTTATTGGTTCTTTATGAATTTTGCAGCATGCACTCTAATCTTTCTCCCCTCATACCCACCTTCTGTCCTTGGAACCTTCCCCCCAAAAGGAAATAAAATTGTATTATGGAAGCTATAGTGTATCACAGTGTGTCCCACAGTGTGTCCACACTTCTATGCATTAACAAGATCCTACAGTTTTTAATTTGTAGTACCGGCCCCTTCACACACACACCAGCAGTTCACTAATGGGCTAGAAGTTGAGGTCCACTAAATGAAAGCCCTGGATCTGAGCCCAGGAGTTATCTGAACCAATCACATCCCCTGCACCCACACTACCAGGGAAAGCTTTCCAGCATTGTCTTGGCTATCTTACCCAGTGTCACAATTGGCAATGGACAGAGCCAGGTCTACTGCTCTCATGCCCCCTGGGCTGGCTCACCGATGCCCATGCCAGCAGAGTCAGCTCTATTGTGTTGCCGAGGGGAGGTGCAGGGCTGTGGTATATATGTTGGGGTTCCTCCCTCAGGTTGTCCTGGTACCACTGTACAGTGGGATGGATGGAAAGATGAAACTGAGATCCAAAAAGGTGGGGTTTACAGGATCTTAGTCTAACTGAGCGTGAATGCATGTGATAGGAGGATTTTAATGATACAGCTCTCTTAGCTGATCTTAGTTTGTGCAAATATCTTTATTCAGCATGGGCTGGTATACATAAAATTTATTTGGGGTGGACAAGGGCTTGAACAAGGTCTTGGAGAGTGGGAAGGAGTTTTCAGGGTGAATCAAATCATTAGCTGGAGTTTAAAGTACTGTGAATGCCTGATTTGTTTGGAGAAGCATTCCAGGAATCCCAGGAACTTGCTGGGTGGGTTCTTATCCAGAAACAGGAAGTTGAACTTGCAGGTTTGCCAAGAACTATGTGACATTCCTTAGGTAGAAGATTGGAGGTTGGGCTCCGCAGATCAGGCAGAGAAGAGGAATCCCTGCTAAGAAAAGGGAGTTCTCTATTTTGCATTGAGCTCAGAGAAGCTATCCAGATATGGTAGACCACGACTTAAAGTAGCAAGGTGCAACATCAGGCACACACTCCTGAGAGCTGCAGCAGTCAAAGGGCAAGACCCACTCTCCTGCTCTCACACTCTCGGGACTGGCTAACCCATTACAACCAGGGCCAGCTCTACTGTTGCCCAGAGGAGGTTCAGGGCCTAATTTCCCAAGTGCTGCAGTAGCTGAGGGGCAGGAACAACTCTCCTGCTCTCATGACTCCAGGGCCAGTTGTCCTGTTGGCTGAAAGTGGCAAAGTGTTGAGGTGCAGGAGAGTAATTGTACCTGATCTATGGTACCACAGAACAAAAAAGTAGCAGGGCCAGGTCTCCCATGCACACACTCTAGCATTTGGGTCACTCACAACTTCTGCAACCAAGGCCAGCTCTACTGTGATTCCTGAACAAGGTGCAGGGGCAATTGAGTAATGCAGCTGGTGAGTGGCAAGACCAGCTCTCCCAGGATGTCTCGATGAGGGGTAGGGACTGTTCTGCACACCCTCACACATTAACATGGCCTCAGGTAGCAGTCCAGACCAGGGACATCTGCCTGGTCTTTGGGGATAAAAGACCCCAGCTACTGCAGGGCCACAGTTATAGATATGGCTCTTGGTGGCAGCCCAGGCCAGGACCTCACAATGACCTTAGGTAGCATCATTAGATACTCACATCAGGCGGTTCCTCACTACCCTTGATTCTTCAGTTCTGCCCTTATTCATTGTGCACACATCCTTCTGCTTCTCTTTCTCATCTATCTCCCCACCAGTTACTTGCTCATCTTAGAGGCACCTGCGGTCTCTGGGTGTCTTGGGTCATTTCAGGAATGGTCTCAGGTCGGCTCTGCCCAACTTGTCACATGTAACACCAAGCAGGGTTTGTCTCAGGTGTGATCTGCACTGGACTGGTAGCCATTCTGGGTTCACTCCCTGCTCAGGTCCCATGGCATTGTATAGGTGTCATTTTGTACAGGCTTTGAAGGAATGAAGGGGTTATGGAGAACAGCTGAGGCTCAGCACTGTAAAAGGAGAAGCCATTGGTGAAGGTACAGCTTTTACAGCAGTTGAAGACTAAGGATTGAAGGGCTAATGCTTCGAAGTTGAGGCTAGGCTTAATGAAGAGAGACTATTGGTGAAAGTGCAGCACAGTTGCAGCAATGTACACCATCAGTTTGGGAGATGCCAGTAATATGGGATGACCAGCCAGAGGAGTAGCTGCAGTGGAGTGGAGCCAGCTGAAGCCTAGAAGACTATCCACGTCTAAGAACTGCAGAGGGCATAGCTGGAGAAGTAACCCATGCCATTTGGATGAGCCCAGATCACAAGTGAATCCCAGAAAATTGAACATTGAGTTATTTACACTGTTGGAATGTGGTTTTGCTTGGTTCAGATTGTAACTGTGTCCTGGTTCTTTCTTCTTCTTCTCCTTCTCCTTCTCCTTCTCCTTCTCCTTTTCCTTCTCCTTCTCCTTCTCCTTCTTTTCTTCTTCTTCTTCTTCTTCTTCTTCTTCTTCTTCTTCTTCTTCTTCTTCTTCTTCTTCTTCTTCTTCTTCTTCTTCTTCTTCTTCTTCCTTCTTTAAGAAAGTATTTCATAAGCCGGGCATGGTGGCACACACCTTTAAGCCCAGCACTTACTTGGGAAGCCTGGGCTATAGAGAGAAACCCTATCTTGAAAAATAAAAAATAAAAACAAACAAACAAACAAAAACAAAACAAAAAAGAAAGTATTTCATTTTTTTTAAATAGGAGCCCACAGCTGAAAGACTTTGAACATTCAAAAGAGACTTAGATTTTTAGAGAGATTGGATAGTTTGAAGAGACTGAAAATTTAATGTATTTGAAGTTATAAGAAATGTAGAGATTTTAAAGTTATTTATGTTTTTAGTATGAGGTTTTGGGCATGAATAAGACAGGAAGGGTGTGGCTTAATAGTGCTTCGTTGATAAGTTGGCAGGGGTCAGTTTTGCTGGTTAGTCTTATGCCATTTAACACACAAATAAGTTATCTGAGAGAACCTTAATTGAGAAAATGACTTTATAAGATCTATCTATAAGGTATTCTAACTAGTTAGTGATGGGGCAGGGCCAAGCCCATTGTGGTTGGTTTCTTCTCTTGGCTGGCATTGCTTGGTTCTACAAGAGTGAAAGCTGAGACAGTCATAGAAAGCAAGCCAGGAAGCTGCATGTCTTCATGGCCTCTGCATCATCTCCTGGTTGTTAAGGTACAAAGATGAATTTTCAACTAATTGCCGTCACCTTTAAGAGTCTTTACCACATCTCTTATTTTCTTCCAAACTCATTCAAAGAAACCAAGACAACTTTAAAACAATTACAGATATTCTTGTTGCATTCCTTTCATTTATAACTCTGTAACAGAGAATGGGTACTGTTTGTCTTAGATCCTATTCAAAAGACTGAATTAATCCTAACAAGGTTTATCCATTTTCCTATCAGTGTGTGATGTCAGTGTGGCCACATATACCACAGTGAAGAAGTTGTGTGATTGCTTGAATAAGAAATGTGTTCCATGGACCCAGTTTTTGGAAACTTGAGTCTCATTTGGGGGAGCTAATATTTAGAGGGATTTAGAGAAAGTACAGTCTTGCTAGAGGAAGGATGTCACAGGAGACAGGCTTTGAGAGTTTAAAGACTCAAGCCATTTAATTTTCTCTGCTGTGTGCTTGTCATTCAGTATGTGAGCTCTCCACATCTAGTTTCTGTAGTTTGATGCTACATCTCTCAGTCATAAAGGACTTTCTTCCCACTAGAACAAAAAAATAATAATTTCTTCCATAAATTGCTTTTGTCATTGTAATTTATCACAGCCACAGGAAAAAATATAAGCCATATAGATGTTGGTACCCCAGAGTAGGCTTTTGCTGACTTACTGGTTAAGGTGTGAGCTCTCAACATCTAGTTCCTGCCCCAAGTGTGTAGCTTTCTTCCAGGCTTCCTCACCATGATTGATTCTCATCTTTCTGGAACCACAAGCCAAAATATGTCCTTAAATATTGTCTTAGTCACAGTTACAGAAAAATAATTCTCATTTCTTCTTTAGTTATCTGTAAGGAGGTTAAGAATACATATTTGAGATTGATAGATTCATTGATTAGATACCAATTTTCAAAGTTAACTTTCATATCTCAGACTTATCTACTAAACACAATCTTAAATAGTAATTGTTTCTAAACTTAAAATATATTCATGAGTAATTTTTATATCCAAGTTATATCTTTACTCCTAAAATATAGCAGAAAAACTAAGGGAGACCCTCTAGAATGTACCAGAGACCTTGAAGATGAGAGACTCTCAGGACTCAAAGGGAGAAACCTTAGATGAAATGCCCAACAGTGGGGAGAGGGAACTTGTAGAGTACACTTACAGTAGAAAGACAGGGCATCAAGTGGAGGGATGAAGTTGCCATCCCGTAGTCAAAAACTCTGACCTAGAATTGTTCCTGTCTAAAAGAACTGCTGGGATGAAAATGGAGAAGAGACTGAGGGAAACATGGTTCATTGGCTGTCCTCTGAGAGGTTTAACAAGCAGCTGACTGAGACAGACTCAGATAGTTACACTCAACCATTCGACTGAAGTTGGGGAACTCTGTGGTTGAATTAGGGAAAGGCTTGAAGAAGCTGAGGAGGAGGGCTACCCCATAAGAAGACCTTAGTCCTCAATCAACTAATTTGCACCTCTGAGATCCCTCAGATACTAAACCATCAAGCTGGCAGTAGAGAAGAGCTGGTCCAAGACCCCCGACACATATTTAGCAGAAGACTGCCAGGTCTGGCCTCAGTGAGAGAAGATGCACCTGACCCTTGAGGGACTTGTGGCACCAGAGAGTGGAGAGGCCTGTGGAGTTGGGGTGGGGACATCCTCTTGGAGACGGTGGTTGGGGAGGAGGAATGGGATGAGAAATTTTGGGAGGGTGGTCTTGGAGATGGATAATGACTGGACTGTAAAATAATAAAAGTAATGATAAAAAATGTGAACTGGACTTGTCTTTTATAGGTTTTTTTTGGCCAAAGTTTGTGTGCTTTCTTGTTTGTTATACCTTTAGAAGACCCAGAAGAAGCCACAAGTTCACAAACAAGACAAAACCTGATACTCAACATGCTAGAGAAAAACTAGGAAGTAGACTTTAACTCATAGGCCCAAGTAAAGACTTTCTGTGTTGAACTCTGGTAGTGCAATAAATGAGACCAAGATTCGACAAATTGTATCTCATGACAGTAACTAAATATCTACTGTACTACAAAGGAAGCTGTAAATTGAGTGAAGAGGCTATATACCAACAATACATACTTCGTATAGAAGATTGTCTAGAATATATATAAAAAATAAAAAACCTAAACATCTAGAATGGAAATAACTAATAAAGTACTATACTCTAGAACTAAAGAGAAAATGCACAAAAGAAGAAATACAATCAGTTAGTAAATACTTTAAAAAGCATTCAACATGTCTAGCTTTTAGGGAAATGTGGATTAAAACTACTTTAAAATTCCTTCTCATCTTAGTAAGAAATATCACCTTTAGGAATCAAAATTACAACAAAATATTACTCTAGCTGTTGGTGAAGAGGAACTTGCTTCCAGAATGTGTAGAATCCATAATGGTGGGAGGAAAACAGCAACTGATCAGGCAGACGCACAATGAAACTAGGAGATCACATCTGCAGCCATAAGCATGAAGCAGAAAGTGAACTGCAGTCCAAGTAAGATTATGAGCTTCCAAAACCTGCCCCCAGTGGTGTATGTAGTCTCATAAAACTATAGCTCTTAAGACTTCCTAAAACTACACCACTGGTTGGGAAAAAAGTCTTCAAATGCTGAAGATTATACATTTCTCATTTACAGAGCTAGATATGTGTTCTTAATTGTGTTAATCTTAACAGTAAATGCCTCTTTCAGCAGAAGTCTTAATTGAAGTGATAATCTTCCTATTGCTCTTTTTTTCTCCATACTCTATATTTTGTATTTTTCTGCCTCACTTGTTCCCTTTATTGCATCATCGAAATTATACTACTAGTGTCATATATTCTACATTATGGCATCTTGAAATTTCATCTGCCATTACTTTTTAATTTATTCTACACATTCAGAATGCAGACAGATTCTTTGGGAAAATGTCACAAGAATGGCTCCTAGCCAACTTGCTAATATTGTCACCTCATACTTCTTGAACTGGACCCTGAATATTCATGTTAATGTCAGTCCTACTGTTTTCCTGGAAATTACTTGAACAGCCTTTTCTGCCCTGCTCATATCATTCAACCACTTTGGTAAGGCCAAACAATATTGCTTAATCCACCCCATCTTCCAGCACCAAATCTTACTTAATCTTTTTATTTGAGTATTCCTACCTTTTCTTTCATGTGTGATACATATTTGGTACTATAATTCTGGCCTAAAGCCCATGGCTGGGGAGGTCATAGGATCTAGGGTAGAATCTACCCTATTGTTATTTTTGCTGAGTATCTATGTTGTAAAATTGTCCTCTAAATGTCTATGTTTGTACCCATATTCTGCCTTTTTCTCAACCACAGTCAAATATCCTTTTTGCTTTGATTAGCAGTCATTGGAGAGATACATAAATGACAAAAGAGCTAAGAATAAGAGGCTAAATGTTCAGCCTTACATGGAACAACTCCATTAACTCCCTTACCACTAAAGCTCAAATAATATTGTTGAAGATGAGGTAGAAAGAACGTAATAGCTGGAGGACAGCTGTAAAATGTTGTCTTCTGCATATGCCATAACTATCAAAATCATGTATCGACAGTGGCTTAGGTAATGTGCAAAAGAACTACATCAGAGCAAACTGGTAAATATCCTGGCACAGATGTATTAGATAGGTTCCAGTTCCTAACCCTTAGTGGTGAGATATTAGTAGTTGATAACTACTGAGGGTGTGAGATTATTTTTTATGGAGGGTGTAACTTCTGACAGATTAACCATGCTCCATTGGGTATCTCTATACCCATGCACATATGAATACCAATAACTGAACTCAGTGACTTACCATTTTAAAAGAATCTGGCTTGGGAGCATTATATTATAGTGTCAAAATTATTACTAGGAAATAATCCCTAGAGTTCCTTTTTGTTTTCCTTTTTCTTTTTTTTTTTTTTTTTTTTTTTTTTGCTAAAGAAGTGATTTTTATTTTTATAGGTTCTTGGTCAAGAGAGTGACTTCTAGCTTATGAAGGCCTTGTGGTGAGAAATAACAAACATCATGAGAGTTCTAAAAAGTCTGTACTCAGCATTTGATTTCAGAGAGCACAGTTACCTATAGTTTCTTGAGCATAGGGATTGGTACTCAGTTGAACCGCATACTGTTTCATTCAGTTATAAAGAAAATTTAAGCTAAATCCATTTAAAATAAATGTAAAAGTCTACCAGTTAGCATTTAGTCTTATAGTATTCATTTTAACATTTACTACCCAATTGCTTGCTCTTATAAAAACAGAATTTATTTCTTCTAAATATAGAAGTGATTTAAATACTGTAACTGTTTTCAGGAATTCCTATAAATGTTACTGTTAATATACCACATGTCTTGGTCAGGGTTTCTATTCCTACACAAACATCATGACCAAGAAGCAAGTTGGCGAGGAAAGGGTTTATTCAGCTTACATTTCCAGCTTGCTGTTCATCACCAAAGGAAGTCAGGACTGGAACTCAAGCAGGTCAGGAAGCAGGAGCTGATGCAGAGGCCATGGAGGGATGTTCCTTACTGGCTTGCTTCGTCTTGTTTGCTCAGCTTGCTTTTTTAATAGAACTCAAGACTACCAGCACAGAGATGGTACCACCCAAAAGGAGCCCTCCCCTCTTGATCACTAATTGAGAAAATGCCTTACAGCTTGATCTCATGTAGGCATTTCCTCACCTGAAGCTCTTTTCTCTGTGATAACTCCAGCTCGTGTCAAGTTGACAGGAAACCAGCTAGTACGCCACATGACCATCTTTGTGTGAGATTAAGAAAACAGTTAAAACATATTTATGCACAGGGATATTTCTTAAGCAATTCATATTTGGTTATTTTTCATGGCCTTTTTAGGTGGTTATCCCAGGAAGCGTGCAGTTTCTGGTTCTTGGTTCATATTCAAATGAAAGCAAAGTAAAATATGAATAATATAAAAATTATAAATTGTGTCTGGCACATTTTATTATGTATACAGTCAAGTTAATACATATGTGTGTGAGTGTACACATATATACATATATATCACATATACCATAATAAAAAGCCTATCATTTATATAGTATAATAAAGCCTAGTATATTATAAGACAAGTAGAATATCCAAATGGACAAATGTGATTCATTTTAAAGCTCTCACTACATGTAGTAAATAATATATATTACTTTTTTCAAGTTCCTATTGAGAAAAAATATAGACAAAATGGAGGGACTTAAGAACATTAGATTTCTGTCTAGTTAAATGACTTATTTAATTGAAAATAGAGCTATTTTCTATCAGTTATAAAATGGACCAAGAAAAACTAATTAGCTTTTCAAACTCATTATGTGCCATGTTTAATCTAATGTCTGTTACATTTGAATGTGTTTAAGCTTTACTAATATTCAAGTTCTTGTACTTAATTTGAACACAACATGTGCTAGACTATAATGAATATTTTCATCTCAGTAAGTCATTATTGCTCTAAACATTTTAAAATTTATCTAGGTTAACTATTTATCTTTTCCATTAGATTTATGAGACACATTAGTTCCAAGTAGTGGAAAATTAACTCTTATTATTTATCCTTATGTTTAGTCATCATTCATTAAATAAGTGATTTCTCTGACCATTGTTCTCTTTCAGTAACGCAAAAAGTGAGGCTACCTAAAACAGTGTTGTATCCATTGAATTTATAAATATCGAATTTATTAAATTTTTCATTAGTTAAAATCAAAATATGTTGTTCTAGTAAGATTACAATTTAAAATGTAGAATGGCTTGAAGATAACTCCTTAACTTAAATTTGGTTGTTGTTTAAGTAAATACTGTTCTTGATTGGCTTTTTACAGTAAAACTTATATTTTATTATTTTTAGTTATGTGTAGGTGTATGTGTCTAGGTGTGTTCAGGTCCTTAAGGAGGCCAAAGATATCAGATCTCCTAGTGGTTTATGTATTGACAGATTTAATTTAATTTTTTTTAGATTTCAAAAAACCAAATTTACCCCATAGAAATCTTATCAACATTAAGTTCATGCACCTTAAATTTTACTTCTCATTTTATGGTTTCAGTGATCTATCTGTAAATTCTTATTTGTTGCTCTTAGTTATGGTCAGTTTTCATGTATGGTTTTCTTGTTACTACTCTTTAAACACTAAGTGACAAGTTGATTATCTTATTACAACAGTACTAATTTGAAGGTCCACATTCTTACATGCCCTTTAATACACAATGTTCTAACACTGTCATGCACTCATATACATATTCTTATCTTGTCATGTATGTTGTGAGTAGTAATTATTGTTCAGTTTTCACATTATTAAACACTGAGTATAGTCTTTTTGTATCCATATTCCCAAATAATTTTGGCATCTTTCCCTTCATTTTATAGAAAAAGCCCTGAGATCTGAAGAAACTAATAGATTTTTACCCCAAAGAGTTTCTTGGTGAGAAAGTAAATTTTCTGATAGTCATAATTTATAATAAAAGTACAATGTAAATACTGAAATGTTTATTTGATCATCATCAAAATAAGAATATACAGATATACATTGACCTCAAATTGCACAAATTAATACAATATCAGATAGTACTTGCCTAACATATGAAAATTTTATTTGATCATTGATGTTTATTATAAATCTGAGATACCAAAGGAAGAATCCTTCTTAGTAAGATTATGTACTTTTGTCATTTGTATTGGTTTAACTTTTGACATCTAGAAAGTTAGGATATTTTATACTCACTGCATTAGAAGCTTCATTTGCAGCCAACCATTGGAAGGAGCATGGGGTCCACAGTGGAGGACTTAGAGGAAGGACTGAAGTAGCTGAAGGGATTTGCAACCCCTTAGGAAGAACAACAATATCAACCAACCAGAGTTTCCCAGAGCTCCCATGGACTAAACCACCAACCACAGAGTACACATGGAGGGACCCATGGCTCCAGCAACATATGTAGCAGAGGATGGCCTTGTCTGGCATCTGTGGGAGGAGAGGCTCTTGATCCTGTGAAGGCTTGATGCCCCAGTGTAGAAAAATGCCAGGGTGAGGAGGCAGGAGTGGGTGGATGGATGGGAGAGCACCCTCATAGAAGCAGGGGGAGGGGGGATGGGAATAGTGGGTTTTCAGATGGGAAACCAGGAAAGGGGATAATATTTGAAATGTAAATAAATAAAATATCCAATAAAAAAGAGAAAAATAAAGAGAGAGAAACTTTTCACTTAAGCTGCTTACATACTTATGTTTCATTTAGTCCACAATTTTTAGATTTGGGATAATCTCTCATTTTCTCTTCACATATTTCAAACCATGTGCTTCAGAGTTGGTAATGTACCAAGATTTACTGAGAATGG
This sequence comes from Mus pahari, assembly GCF_900095145.1. NCBI lineage: Eukaryota > Metazoa > Chordata > Mammalia > Rodentia > Muridae > Mus > Mus pahari. Next base: position 99,496,364 of record NC_034613.1, read on the forward strand.
AGATATGACTTATTAAATGTCATTATATTATGGAAAATTAGAGACCTGAAATATACCTTTATAGAAAATACCAAAGATACTGTTCCTTTCTTCTGGCTCTCAAAATCGTTCTTCCTCCTCTTCACAACAGTTCCAGTTATCTGGAAGGAAATGTACTGATGTCATTAGCATAAGTAGGACTGAGGGTCTACGTTCTTTCATACTCTGCATAATGCATATTTGTGGTTCTCTGTATTTGTTCCCATCTACTGCAAAAGGGAACTACTCTGCTGGCTGAGAGAGACATTATATATTAGTACAAAAGATTGTTAGAATCATTATATTTCTGTGTCCTTTAGCAGAACAATAGTATTTGTTTGCCCTTATGCCCAAGACCTATCTAGTCTCAGGTTCTTGTCCACTTTAGCACTATCATGCATGGGTTCCAATTCAAACAATGAAAGTAGGCTTTAAATAATTTTTGATTACTCCCACAATGTTTGTGCCATTATTGCATCAGTGTATTAGGTAGGCATATCACCCCTGTGGAATGCACGGTTTGTAATTGGGTTGGTATTTGCCTTTCTTCTGTTGTACTGTGCAGATTACTTTCCAGTACTATGAACACTAGTTGCTGAGGGTAAAGGCTTTAGGTAGGCAGCATTTCACCTTCTCCATGTTCAATGAGTTACATAGACGTAGCAATAGGTCCTTACTATAACTTGATGAAAACAACTAATATCTTTGATGATAGCCCTAGTTATTTGGGGAAACTGCATCCAAGGCACAGCAAGACTGATACACTGTCACATGTACAAAGCCTCAGAGTTTCAGTTACAACAGGGTCCCAGGGCTGAGAGGAAGAAATTGACACTATATCCGATCCCTAAGCAAGAAGGTATATGCAATCCACTTGTGCTTGCAAAGGAAAGCACTGCAATTGAGTCTCATTTGGTATACAAAGTACACTTAAAAGCATACCCCAGGCTTAGCAGTAGTGAGCAACAGATCACAAACACAAAGATGTACTTGTAGATATTTTTATGTGCATGTTTGTGAGTGTCATACTGCTCTGTTCAGATTTTTCCCTTTTTCTTTGTCTTACTGGTCTTTCTCTTGTTATGGTTTCCTAATTTGTGTTTTTATATGGTGTGTGTGTGTGTGTGTGTGTGTGTGTTTCTTGTGCTTTTTTGTTTTTATTTGTTTTAAATTCTGGTTTGTTTGTTTTACTTGCCTGATTTCTAAAAAAAATAACATTTATAAGCATTCATTTTATAACTAATATTATTTATTTACTTATTTTATAAGATAAACTTGTAAAGAAAACCAATAATATAAGGCTAGTGAGGTATTTCATCAGATTAAGCTCCTTATCATCAAACCTGATGACTTGTGTGTTTGCCCACAACTTATATGATAGATAGAATCCAATTGATTCCTATATACCTACCTCCACTTGTTTTACACACACACACAGAGACACACACACACACACANATATATATGTATATATGTATCTATATATGTATATACATACATACACACATAAACATTCATGCACACAAAATAAATAACATTTTCAAAATGCAGTAAGATGTTTCAAAAATGAAGAGCAAGGGGAGGATTCCCATATTTACCCAAGACAATACACTTAAACAATATAATGCAATGTGGGAAGGTTTCTATCACACTGTGTTCATCATCTATATCTAAAACAATAAATTGCTATAAATTTAGTAGGTTATAAATAATATAACAGTTTTGATACATTTCAGGAGAATTGATATTTAAAATGGGATCCATAGATCTAAAATCAATAACTAACTCATTTTTTTTGTTTCTGAGGACTCAGTCATTTTTTTGTCTCATATACTCTTCCTCCTTTGTTATGACTAACAATACTTTACAATACTGTTCTTACATTTTCTCCTCTTTCTCACTTTTTACTTCCTTCATATAAAGACATCTCTAAGCGTGGTGGCACATGCCTTTAATCTAAGCACTTGGGAGGCAGAGGCAGGCAGATTTCTGAGTTCGAGCCCAGCCTGGTCTGAAAAGTGAGTTCCAGAATAACCAGGGCTATACAGAGAAACCCTGTCTTAGAAAAACAAAAACAAAAACAAAACAAAACAAAAAAACTCCACATACTTAACATAATCATACTTGAAAATTCCCATTTTCATGCAATATCATATTCACAGGTAATGTGAATAATTTATCATCATATGAATTAAGTTTTAGGAAATTTGCATGCTTCATTAATTCAACCATATATTTTAATGTCATTCATTTATGTTACTTAGCAAAACCATGTCAAAATGCGTGTGTGCATATGTGCATGTGCGTGTGTATGTGTGGTTCTTTTTTTTTTTTTTTTTTTTTTTTGGTTTTTTGAGACAGGGTTTCTCTGTGTAGTCCTGATTGTCCTGGAACTCACTGTGTAGACCAGGATGGCCTCGAACTCAGAAATCTGCCTGCCTCTACCTCCCATGTGCTGGGATCAAAGGCATGTGCCAACCACTGCCTGGCCCAGGTCTATATCTTGCTGTAACCTTGGCATATGGTGACTTAATTAGAAATGCTACTGAATATAAATAAAACACGTTAATAAAAAATAAATTAAACTGATTCAGGCAACTGAAAGTTCAGACATATAGACACATGTGTAGAAATCTGGCATCATTTTGGCCATAATTGCTAATGGAGACACCAGCACAAGTCTGAAAATGGAACTCATTTATTTTACACATCTGAATTGTGGAGAGAGCTTTACTATATACAGCTGAATAATGAGGAAGTTTAACCAATATCAGTAAGAGGTCTCAATAGGGGAGTAAGTTTTGGTTGCTGTCAACTGAGAAAAGGAATCTGTGGTTGATAGCTTCCATGTCAGGCATTCATAAATGTTCATACCTGGATGATGGGGAGGCTCTGCTTTTCTTCTGAGTGTGACCTGGGGAAGGCTGTGACATATTTATGGGTCTGAAGTATTGGAGTCTTTGACAAGGATATTTTTAAAAGTTTTATTCTTTAATATTTTTTAGCAGTCCACACTTTACCCCCTCCCAGTCCACCCTCTGACTGTTCCACATCCCATAACTTCCCCCATCCCTCTTCCCCTGTATCCATGAGGATGTCCCCACCCCTCCACTCCCTACCCAACCAGACCTCTAAACTCCCTGGGATCTCCAGTCTCTTGAAGGTTAGGTGCATCTTCTCTGACTAAACCTAGACCCAGAAGTCCTGTACTGTTTGTGTTCTGGGAGCATCATATCAGCTGGTGTATGCTGTCTGTTTGGTGGTCCAGTGTTTGAGAGATCTCAGGGGTCCAGGTTAATTGAGACTGCTGGTCCTCCTACAGAGTCACCCTTCTCCTCAGCTTCCTTCAGCCTTCCCTAATTCAACCACAGGGGTCAGCTGCTTCTGTCCATTGGTTGGGTGCAAATATCTGCATCTGGCTCTTTGAGCTGCTTGTTGTATCTTTCTGAAGACAGTAATGATAGGCCTCTTTTTGTAAGCTCTCCATAGCCTCAGTAATAGTGTCAGGCCTTGGGTCCTCCCCTTGACAAGTATATTATTATGTCAACATTTATTACACATTCTCTAAGGACTTCATCTGTTCCTTAGTCATTAACAAAGAGCTTCTTTCATTCTCCACATCTTTTCCTCTCACAAGCAGGCTATATCCCTCATAATTACAAGGATGCTTTCTTGTAACATTTCACTTGTCAATATTTGTTGAATCTGTTCAAATATTATAAAAGTAACTTTTAATTTTTCAGATGAAGAGATGACATGAGAGCTGTACCCAAGCTTTCTAGCTCTTTCTAAATGGGAACAGGCTGGTATAACTCTTTTGTCCTCTCCAAGCAGACTGATTCAAACTGGCTTCTCTCAGCTTCTAATGAAATTGCTCTGCTTGGAAAGTCTGCCTCTGAGTTCCACAAAATGGTCTGCACTGACTGAATTGACTGGACTAGTCCAGTTTGACTGCTCAAACTGAAGGGTACTGAAGGGAACTCAACTGCACTCAACTGTACTGACTGTGTTGACTCTCAACTGACCTTTGAATCTTGTTCTGGCTCTTTTCAGTGGCCTCTCTTTCCTAAATGTTCTTATGAGGAGTATCCTATCTCAGAATTATTCTGTCAAATCTTTTCCTGATTTGTCACTTTGTCCCTTAATTAGATGACATTGTTTAGAATTAAAGATGTATACTAAAGTTATGTCTGCATTCCTACCACAGAGATTAAAGGTGAATACTAAGAACATTTCTATTTTGCAGCCAGATGACACAGACATATTTTTTGATGTTGTCCCTTGCCATAGTAGCCATGTTGCTAGATTAAAAATCCTCTATACAATATAAAAAATTTCATTAAGCCATCCAAAACAAAAATTACTTTTTAACTCTTCTTTTGCACTGCAGTATTTTTCTCAGCATTGATTACTCTTTGAAACTACTGAAGAATTAACTAATTAAAAATACTATGGGGGCTGGTGAGATGACTCAGAGGTTAAGAGCACTGACTGCTCTTCCAAAGGTTCTGAGTTCATTTACCATCAACCACATGGTGGTGGCTCACAACTACCCATAATGAGATCTGACACTCTCTATTGGTACATCTGAAGACAGCTACACTGGACTTATTTATAATAATAAATAAATCTTTGGGCTGGAGCAAGAGGGGCTGACCAGAGCGATCAGAGATCCTCAATTCAATTCTCTACAACCACATGAAGGCTCACAACCATCTGTATAGCTACAGTGTACTCATATACATAAAATAAATAAATAAATCTTTAAAAAATACTATATACACAAGACATAGAAGAATCATCAGATTTGTTTCATATTTGTGGAGCATATACTTTTGCAGTGCTATGAGTGATCATCATTTGCCTATGTTGACAGAAATACATGTTGGCAGAAATAAACCTTTTATTGAAATCTTTAAGCACATATAAATATTCTTCTTCTGTCAGACCTACAAATTTGTATTCATTAAAATAAAATAATAAAGCTCCTGAAGTTGAAAAATCAAAACCAGGTCTTGAGCAGATTGTTCAGCAAATAACTGTGCTTGCTCTGCAAACCTGAGAGACTGAGCTCAAATCTCCAGCACCTATTTTAAAGGCTGGATATGGCTCTGAACTACTTTTGCATTGGGAGATGGAGATAGGCAGATTCATAGAGCTTGTTGAGCAGCCTGAATAACCACAGTGGAGAGCTTCCAATACAGCGAGAGACACTGCTCAGAGCTCTAATGTTGAGTGTAATAAAGGAAGACACCTGAAATCCTACTCTGACCTAGAAATGTACGTGCAAAGGGACATGCACACTTATGTGCAAACACTATACACATATACAGCACACATACCACCACCATACCACATACAGGCAAACAAATTAGAAATTAAACCTTGAAATTAAAAACTTCATGGCCTAAAAATGAAAATTAGTTTCCTAGTATGTTAAAATTTAATATTGCTTGGGATCTGAAAGTAGAAAACAGTACATATTCCCCATGATTTCTCAGTTGAAAGAACTATGTATTTGCTTATTCATGCATCTTAGAAAGTCCCTCAGAGACTAGATTAAGTAGTGCCATGTGAAAAAGAAAATGGAGCATGTGGTATATGTGCTTGAGGTAATGGGCATCTATATTTATCCCTTGATTTATAAATTGCCTGAAATTTGTAATTAGTCATGCTTTAGTAGGATCTTCCTTTAATTATGTCTTGACTTTGTGGTGTAATAAGCTTTGAAGTTTAAGACATTTTTCTTAATATTTCATATTATTTCTGTTACATTTTATAATGCCTTCATATTTCCAGTGCCTGAAAAATACATGTGTGTTAGTTTTAATCTCTCATCATTTGACTACTGCTATTTTGATTATTGAACAGTTTATTTCCCATATAATTAGTAACATAGCCAATGATTCATAATATTCTTGCAGAGCATGTCTTTCTTATGACATTTTCAAGAAATTGCTGTCAAGATAGGATGACTGACGAGTTTCAGTTTTATGTTATATAAAAGCAGCTTTAACACTGATTTACCCAATGTTTTTTGTCATGGGTTATTTCCTTGCTTAGTTCATGTTATTGGGACAAGAGAAAAGTTTTTTTAAAAAAAAATTGGTGCACAATTTTAATAATAGATTAGTATACACTAAAGATCATGTTTTAGGATTTTAATTCTTACAGATTTACATCCAGATTATTAAAGTTATATTTATTATTATTATTATTTTCTTTATTTACATTTCAAATGCTATCCCAAAAGTTCCCTATACCCCCCACCCCTGCTCCCCTACTCACCCACTCCCACTATTTGGCCCTGGCCTTCCCCTGTGCTGGGTCATATAAGGTTTACAAGACCAAGGGGCCTCTCTTCCCAATGATGGCCGATTTTTTAACTGCCAACATTTTCCTAAGTTAAAAGTGTGTTTGGAGAGTATGTAAGACACTATAATTTATACCTAATAAGTTTGTTATTAGTATACCTTATTTGCATTTCCCTTCATAATAAGATAGAATTTTAATGTTCATATAAATATTCAGTAATATATTGGTCACTGAGAAAGAAAATATATGCTAATGTCTCCTACACATTGTCTAACAACCTTTTGGCTAATTGTCTTGTTAGCTGCTTTAAAATTGCCACTAACATAAATATTTTCCTTTTACATATTATGTTGCATTTATCTCATAAATTTTTATTCAGAATTTAAGTATAGTCAGCTTCAGAACATGTTGTGCTATAGAAACATAACAATTTAGTGGAAGGAGATAGTGAAACCTTGGTTAAGTCAATAAAATGAGCAGCTCTGATAAGAATAGTGCTATGATTAATAATTAAAGATTCTAAGTCCTTTGTCTGGCCTTAGTAGGAGAGGGTGTGTCTGGTCCTTCAGTGACTTTATGTACCAGGGATTGGTACCTAGCAGAGCGCCCCCCTAACAGAGGAGAAAGGGTGGGAAGATGAAAGGTGTCTATATGAGGGAAGAACTTAGAGGAGTGTGGTACTGTGGTCAGGATGGTGAATGGATAGATAAGTCAGTGAGAAAAACAGATCCTAAGACCCGATTCTTCTCTTTTATTGTGATGAGTGTTGGCAGATTACTTTAACTCTTTATAAGGATGTGCCATATTATAAAACTTGTATTGTGGTAAGAAAAGCTTAAAATGAACAACAATGCAATAATTAGCAAAGATTTTTTAAAAAAGAAAACGATGAATGAAATACAAAATGAAGTACAGCTTTACAAAAGATGAATAGAGCAATTTAGAAAATAAGAACTCAGGAGTGATAGATAGCCTGAGTAAAAAATAAGATTATACTGGGAAGTGCAGAATGAATCATATTTTCAATGAATTCAATAACTCACTATATTGTTTCCAACTGCACTTCCTGAGATTAATTTTTACTCGGGCTATACAAGAAAGCTGCACAATACACGCTAATGGAGTATAAAAAGTAAATCAGTGTTTTATGTAGTCTCTACAAGTCCATATTGGATATAAGGAATGTGCCTACTTCCCATTGTTTGAAAAGACCCCTTATTATATCTATATTACAATTACAACATAACTAAGAAGCTAGAGACACCACAACCTCGAGGCAAATTATATCATGTAATAAATATAGAAGTGTTCTTTGGCAAGGCATTGGATGATTCTTAGACGATAGAACAGGAATTACTAATGTAAGATGATTAGTCTTTGTTATGAAACTGTGTCATGTTTAATCACTTTATACCACTATAGGTCAGCACATTACTTCATTATACCCAGGAAAGTCAGGTTACATTAGGATTTTGATGTTTCAAAGAATGGATTTTGCTCTTGAAATATAAAGTTTCATTAAACGCATGGTACTATGATGAAGAGGTTGATAGTCACTGTTAGCAGTTACCCACATACAAAGGTAAAAAGGTAGAGTAGGGTCATTTCAAATTCAAATTATAAGCTGAAGTCTGCTGGAAATATGAAAGAAAACTGCAATGAGAAAATCATACATGCTATGTGGTATCTCATTTGGAATATATACTGTTAAAAACGTGTCTTCTGTTTCTCAGAGGTGATAATATACTGTCCTTTCTCCAGCATTGTTTCCTTTTTCTTATGCAAAGAAACACATGATAGATAATTTGTCATCATCCCTGCTTATCCAGGCTATTTTCCCTTTCTAAGATCTTATTTTCTAAATTGCTCTATTTATCTTTTATCATAAGATACATTATGAATGAAAGATACTGCATTCTTTACAAAAATTATGGGGAAAGAAATTTCACTGTACCAAGTATGTTATGTGTTCATTCTGTAAGAGTTCAGAAACCAAAAAAGTACACTTATGAAAAAAGGGAATAAAAAGCCTGTGAAGTTGATTCACACTGTAAATTCCAGAACCTGGGAAACAGAGGCAGAAGCAAAAGCAGAAGCAGATAGATCTCTTGAGTTTGAAGCCAGCCTGGTCTATAGAAAGAGTTCTAGGATAGCCAGGGCTACACAGAGAATCCCTGTCTTGGAAAAAAAGGAAAATAAAAAAGGAAAAAAAGGTCTATTGTTAAAAACAATTGTAAAATTCCAACATGAGACATCTTCCTTCCTTCCTTCCTTCCTTCCTTTCTTTTATTTTCTTTTTTTTTTTCTTTTTTGTCTTTTTGAGACAGGGTTTCTCTGTGTAGCCCTGGCTATCCTGGAACTCTGGAACTCATTCTGTTCAAGTTTTTAGTAGGCCTACTTGGTTTTACCCTTATTGGAGGACACAATTTTAGAGGAACTTTAATCCAGCAATGTGACTGCTCTGGTAAGGAATCACATCCAAAAACTTGGATTTGTGTGATCTAGCTGGAATGCAGACCTTTAATCTGGCTATCTAGAATACAGACACACCCTCAGTGTATACCTTTAATCACAAACAATGAAGGCAAAATTACTTTGTAGAAGGAAGCAGCCATATTTGAAGTGGCATCTAACTGTGTGGCACACAAAATGAGGAATCAGAGAAATATCTGAAAGAATGAGTCAGAAAAGATAAGCCCAACTGGAACAATAGACAAGAAAGAGAAGCTGTTTAAGAATAGTGTTGGGAGAGAGGGTCAGTCAGTTGGGAGTCAGTGCCATGAGGGCAGTATAATGGAGTTGAGTTTGTTCTTGAGTTCATGCTGTTGAGTGCAGGTCTGCAGAGGTAGTTGAAAGGAGAGAAAAAGAAAAAGCCAGAAGGGCTGGGGAGATGGTTCAGTGGTTAAGGTCACTGACAGCTCTTCCGGAGGTCCTGAGTGGTTAAGGTCACTGACAGCTCTTCCAGAGGTCCTGAGTTCAATTCACAGCAACTGCATGGTGGCTCATAACCACCTGTAATGGGATCCCATGACCTCTTCTGGTGTGTCTGAAGACAGCTACAGTATACTCACATATAATAAATAAATAAATCATTTAAGCAAAGAAGACGAAGCCAGAGGATTAGAACAAATCATTAGTTACTTTCGGGCCAAGTAGGACATTCAGTGAAGACAGTGAGAGAAGTCAGATTGAATCAGTCAGCTTGGAGAAGAGTTTGATCGAGAACAGCTGAGTTGAACCATTCATCCAGAGTTCAGAAAAAAAGGTAGAAAGGGTGAACTTATATATCAGTAAGCAACATGATTTGTGGTTGCTCAGAGATGACAATTACATCAGGTGAATAAAAGTTAGTTTTATACTCAATGGCATGTTTCTATTCTTTGTCCACAAGCTTCCTACCATACTATAAAGTTAGGGCTCTTGAAATCAAGTTTCAATACTAATCTAGTAATAAATTTCTGGTAACTTTAGCATGAATCCTATAGTGGTAGTTGTCATAAACAAGAAATTTGGGCAAAAGATACTGTCATTGTCATTTAGAGAAACTCCAAGAAAAAATTTATTTGCAATGCATTAAAGTATAACCTGAATGTTTACAGACAGAAATATTTAATCATATATATAATGACTGCAAAACTTATGGAAGAAGTTTTATTTTGCTCCTATTACATATGGGAATTATTAACTAGGATTTAATAAAATGTAGAAAAGTCAAAAATAATTCTATTGCCAGGCAAACACCGAAGTGGATGCTCACAGTCAGCTTTTGGATGGAACACAGGGCCCCCCAGTGGAGGAGCTAGAGAAAGTCCCCAAGGAGCTGAAGGGGGCTGCGACCCTATAGGTGGAACAACAATATGAACTAACCAGTACCCCCTGAGCTNGTGTCTCTAGCTGCATATGTAGCAGAAGATGGCCTAATCNGCCATCATTGGGAAGAGAGGCCCCTTGGTTTGGCAAACTTTATATGACCCAGCACAGGGGAAGGCCTGGGCCAAGTAGTGGGAGTGGGTGGGTAGGGGAGCAGAGGTGGGGGGGGAGGGTATAGGGAACTTTTGGGATAGCATTTGTAATGTAAATAAAGAAAATATATAATAAAAAATGGGAAAAAAAGAGAAAGAAGTGACCGTCCAGAGACTGTCCGATCTGGGGATCCATTCTATAAACAGTCACCAAACCCAGACACCATTGTGAATTCCAACAAGTGCTTGCTGAAAGGAGCCTGACATAGCTGTCTCCTGAGAGGCTCTGCCAGAGCCTGACAAATACAGAGGTTAATGCTTTCAGCCAACCATGGGACTGAGCACAAGGTACCCAATGGAGGAGCTAGATAAAGGACCCAAGGAGCTGAAGGAGCTTGCAGGAGGAGCAACACTATGAACTAACCAATAACCTTAGAGTTCCCAGGGACTAAACCACTAACCAAAGAGAACATATGAAGGGACCCATGGCTCCAGCTGCATATGTAGCAGAGGATGGCCTTGTTGCGCATCAAGAGAGGCCCTTGGTCCTGTGAAGGCTTGATGCCCAGTGAATGGGAATCCCAAGATAGGGAAGTAGGAGTGGGTGGGTTGGTGAGCAGGGGAGGTGGTTGGGATAGGGTGTTTTCAGAGGTAAAACCAGGAAAGGGGATAACATTTGAAATGTAAATAAAGAAAATATCTAATCAAAAAAAGAAAAAAAATTCTATTGGAGAAAACTAGAAAACTAGAAGACTAGAAAACTCTACATTAATTAAGACCCAAGTTTAAAATAACAGTAAGTACTGTTGATGTAAATCAAACATAAAGTAATATGAAGAACATATTTCATTTCTATTATTTTTGTCTATGCTGTATATTTTTCAGTGAGAAAACACCAGAAGGAAAAAATGATCAATATTCTGTAAAATGTCTAATTGAGAATTTTCACTTCCATCACAGCCATGAATAATATGTAAAGAATAAGGCACCATCAATGATCTGAGGAGCCTAACCAGTAAACAAAATGTGAGACTTTAGAAGCATTTTAATGTATATGTGTTCAATGATGAAGCATGTATTGTAAGAGTCAAAGAACATTGCTAGAGACACTGGTTAAATATGAGCAGTCTGAATTTTGTTAAGAATAATGTGCTGATGTTTATTCGCTTTTTATTATTTATTATATTTTCTTATTTGTCAATATTATGTTACATATAGTGTATTGTGATCCTATTCATCATGCTCTTTTATACCTCCTAGTTTTGTTGCTTAATATCACCACTTTGGGCATCCCTCTTTCTCCCAACATATCCTCTTCACACTTTCATTACTTATTTTTGGTAGGTAGTTTATGGCAATTGAAAAAATATGACACAAAAGGAACCTTGGAAATGTATAAAGGAATTTGAGAATTGTCTTTAATATTGTTGTACTGACTTGATTATTCCGAAATAGATTTTTTAAAATCTTCATAAGAGAATGATATGATAAACCACTATTCTGTTAAAAACATAACTGTCCATATGTCAATAAGATAATTATCCTTTCAAGTTAAGTGCAGTAAAAGAAAATGGACTCAAAATATTCTGTTTATATGCAGTTATTGGAAAATAAGATAAACTAACATGGAGTTGTGGAAATCAGAATACTGGTTGCCATTATGGGAGGTTTAGAGAGCTTTTTGGGTTGATTCTGGGATTTATGTATTGATTCAGGCATATTTGTCAAAAAAGAATCATCTGTACTCTAAGGATATTTGAATTAGACTCTATTTAAGTATATATTGGTACCAAATTCAGTAAGTCCTATGTTCTGAGTAAAATATTAACTAAACAAGGGTTTAGAATGATTGAAATTCTGATTGATTGCAGTATCTTGCCACAATGCAAATTTCCCGTGTTCAGAAAGAAAGATGTATTTTATCACATATTTCCCACATATGTTATTTTGCTGATCAAAATACAGTCTCACAGAAAAATTGTTAATCATATTCACCAACTATTAAACTTCTTTAAGTATTGCTTAGCATGCTTCCATTCCATGGTTCATGCAAATGTTACTGTCCATATAAATGCTTTCTGAATATAAAATGCTTTTATTTCAATTTTCCATTTATCATGGCAAATCTTTTGATTCCAAGCCATGTTGCAAATGCCTTAATCCAACCATTCTGCTAAAATATAAACTTCACTTGATTAGCAATAAAGTTCATATCATTAACATTTGTAATTACTAGTACACATTCACATAAAAATTTGTAAATTATGGCTTTTGATTAAACAATATGAAGATATATAATTTTATTTCTTTAGTACAAAAAAGGCAATGTGGCAAACTAAAGCAAATAATCACTATTATTATTCAGATAATCTTTATGTACATTTGAAAATATATGTACAAAATGTTACAGTTGCTTTCATCGAAAGTGTGAATCAGGATACATGACTCCATCACAATTTATCACTTTATATTTTGAGATATGCATTTGTCTAAAAGCAATTAATGCTCAACAGCTACATAAACTGCATAATTAAAAATGCAAATTAGTACAGAAATCAAACAACTATATATTCATTAATTGTTTTGTTATCACCATCTGTTTAATTTAATAATTGAATTTTACTGAGTGACAGGTTGTGAACTGCATAAATAGTTTGCTTAATGGAAAATGTCTACTGCAACTAAGGTCAGAATCTGATAAAATTTGGCTTTATGTTGGCATATTATGCAAACATATTCTATTATTTATGGAATCAAAAGGAAATTTTTGGCAAAATATATAGTTTTAACAGTAAAAAGACATAATTTCACAAGTTTTAAATATAGTGTTTATTCTCCACTTTTAATACTTTCTGTTCATATAATGTATTAGACATAAAATAACCTCTAGACAAGGAAGACTCCCAGTTTAGAGAGTATAATGCATTTAATATGTTGTTAGATTTTTTTCTTTTCTTTTCTTTTCTTTTCTTT
>NC_034613.1:99509654-99511706 GCF_900095145.1 Mus pahari
TTTTTTTGAGACAGAGATTCTCTGGGTAGCCCTGGCTGTCCTGGAACTCACGCTGTAGACCAGGCTGGCCGTGAACTCAGAAACCCACCTGCCTCTGCCTCCCAAGTACTGGGATTAAAGGTGTGCATCCCCACTGTCTGGCATATTTTGTTGGATTTTTGGAAGAGTTTCATGAAGTGTTTGTACCAATTTCTATATGTTTGAAAAACATGTTCCCTCAACTTTGCTTTCTACTAGTATATAACCTATAAACTATTAATTTGTATTTGCTTTAGGAAACCATTTACTTTGCTATTTCTAGTTTGTTTATCTTTATCAATGAGACACAGTATGCTTATTGGACACTTGTTTCTGTGCATATAAAGCACTCTTTTTCAGGCTCCATGACAATGTTTAATAGTTTAAAAAAACAAACATAATAGTAGGTAATCTGCAAAGCCGCCTAGAGGAGAATGGGTAAGAGAAAGAAAAAAAGCCATGCCATCTGAGATAAGCTGAACTGAAGTTCAAGAACATAGCAGCAGGCAGTCACGCGTGTGGGACAGGAGTTTTGGAAAAGAGCAAGCAAGCTCAACTTACAAGGGAGTTTGATAGCATACTTCCATTCTGGCCAACATCCAAAAGAACATGACAGAGGAAAAAAAAAAAAAGTAACAGTTAACACACTTCTGAGTGAGGACTCAGAAATCGGGGGTCGATGTATCTGAAGCCTTTTGTGGCTGATATGAAATAAACTGAAAAGGCTATTATTAAGTGGAAAATTATATTATCATAAAGTAATCTGCCTTCCTGGGAGTGGTCCTACTTTCCTGAAGGGTGGTGGTTTAGGCAGACAGTTATCTTGCTAAACTGGATTAAGTCTCAGTGGAAGAGACAAGGATGTGTCCCCATCTAAAGGTGGAGTTCATGGCAATCTAGAGGTAGGTCTATGAAAATGTGTTCATAAAGTTCCATAGCTGTTTTTTAGAAGTGATTAATGTCTAGACTAAGATTTTAGTTTCCACTCCTATGTAGAGCCTCTAGGCAATAGTGTTATCTAGGAGAGATGAAAACCAGAGTTTCTGATGGTTCTGGCCAAAGAGCAAAAATATGGTCTGGAGAGATGGCAGAGCCATTAAAGGCCCAGTTCATAAGCCAAAGTTTAAGAAAGAAAGCATTTCTGTAATTGTTTTCTTCATTCTTGCTCAGAGCTGCATTCCGGTTTCTAGCTCCTGTTCTTGTCATCCCACACACCACTCAGGGGATTGGAATTATTACTAAATATAGTTTTATATTGCTGAAAGAGGTTATTGGATCTAAATACATCTCTAGTGGACTTCTCTCAGGGCCCCAAACAGACATGAAGATGTAGGGAGAAAAGGAAGTCCTAGACTTATACCTGGGAAAAGACACCAGAAAGAATTAAACTGGGTCCCCTTTGCTGTTACTTGGACTGCCTGGATGGGTCTCAGTGGGAGAGGATGTGCCTACACCTGCTAGGACTGTATCCCCAGGGTGGGATGATATTACAAGGGGTGGGGGACTCCCTTTCTCTGAAAAGAAGGGGAGAGGTAATAGGAGCAGGAATGTGTTAAGGATGGGACTGGGAAAGAGGAGGGAGGGACACTATGATTGGATACAAAGTGAATTAAAAATAAAGTTATCAGCATAACTTATAAGGTTTATTAACCCTGGTAGGAAATGAGAAGAAACTAGAATATTTCATAGTTTTATGATGATTAGATAAATGTCCACTAGAATATCCTAATAAGCATATAAAAAATAGCCATCCATTGGACATTTCCCAGGCTCTCCTACCTTTGGTCCACCAACACTGAACTCACATCATTAAGCCAGGATTTTTTCTTGAGGCATTTTAAGAAAGTTGCTGGAGTGACTAGAATCATAAGGTTCCTTATAGATTGCAGAGAGAGAGAGAGAGAGAGAGAGAGAGAGAGAGAGAGAGAGAGAGAGAGAAAGAGAATAAATTTAGTAGTATTTAGCTTTCAGGTGAAAACACACCTGTCTCTCCTGGCTTTAGGTGTGTACTACAGTTTTAGTTTTGTGGTGGGT
>NC_034613.1:99514306-99530014 GCF_900095145.1 Mus pahari
AGACCACACCTATAGTGACACTCCCTATGAGTTCTTTTAGCCATTTTCATTCAAACTACCATATTTTCTCCCTGGCCCCCATAGGTTTCTAGCTATATCATAATGCATAAATACATTCATGCTGACTTCAAAAATCCCCATAGTCTTTAACAGTCTCAGACATGTTTAAAAGTCCTAAATCTCTTCTGAGATTCATGAAATCTCTTAACTTTAATTCCCTGTAAAATCAAAACCAAAATCAGATCACATATTTCTAACATATATCACAGAAGATCCATTACCATTCCAAAATGTAGGAAAAGGAGCATAGTGAGAACATATTGGAACAAACAAGAAGTTTTGAAAAGCGGCTAGTTTTGAACTGTAGATCTCCATGTCTGAAGTCAAAACACTTCAGATCTCCAACTCCTAGCTTTGTTGACTGCAACACACTTCTCTGCCTTGGACAGTTTCTATATCTTGCTAGCAACTCTTCATTGTAGATTTCCCATGGCTCTGGCATCTCCAAAAATTTTGAGGTCTCCAAGGCACCCCAGTCTTCATCTTCAGAGCTTGGCACAATGGCCTCTCTGGACCTCCATCCTGGGAGACTCCTGACAACCAGGTTGGCCTCAGGAGCTTCCTTAGATGCGATGGGAGGTTCAGTAACTTTTGACTCTAAAGCCAAAACCATGCATGGCTGAAACTGCAAAGTTCTGCTGCTTGCTAGGGCTGCAACAAGGCTCCTTTATGCAATTACATCTTAGTTTTCTGATTTCTATGTTCTCCGTTACGGCCTAAGCTTAACTCTCCTGGAAATCACTCTGTAGAGAAGGCCAGCTTTAAACTCAGAGATCCTCTTACCTCTGTCCCTTGAGTGTTGTGATTAAAGGCCTGTACCATCTCACCTGGACCTAAGTGGTTCTTTACTTTTTATACCTTAGAAGCTTAGCAGGATGGGGTCTTGGCCTGAGGTTACCATTCCCTTTATTCCATTTAATTTCAGGTTTTCTTTAATCTGTTTATATCCCTATATAAAGGACTTAATTAAATACCACTTCTTGGTGCCACTTTTCTCCTCAAACTAAACATTTTGTATTTTCTTTTTCTTGCTCAGCTTGGTACTTTTCATTATAGATTTGTGTAAGGATGGCCAGTAATAATAACACAACACAGACCACACTAGGCTGTTTTGAAGTATCCTCTGCAAATACAGTTAATCTAAAATTTTCAATTTAGTCTCAGGTAGATATTTTGCACAGGGAGAGAAAGCAAAAACAAGGTATCATGAGAATAGTTTCTAGGACATATACTAACATTCTTCTTCTCTGAAAGCTCTTGAGCCAGGCTCCACACAGTTTAAATCAACTTTAGCCCCACTGTCTTCCTTGTTTGTACTAGGAAGTTAAGCCCATTTACAGTATTCCACAGCTTTTCTAATCCAAAGTCCCAAAGTACATAGAAAAACAAACAAACAAACAAAAACCAAAAACATGGTCATGTCTATTTCAGCAATACCCGAGTTCCAATTTATCTTGTTTAGGCTTTCTATTTCTGAGAAGGGACACCATGATCAGGGTAACACTTATAAAGAAAGAAAACATTTAACTGGGGTTGTGTTACAGTTTCAAAGCTTTATTCCATTATCTCCATGGTGAGAAGCATGGCAGCAAACAGGCAGAAGTGGTACTGGAGGAGCTGAAAGTTCTAGATCTGGATTTTCAGGCAGCAGGTGAAGTGGTTTGAGCTTCCCCCTAGTGGCACAAAAAGACCACAGCTGCTCCAAGGCTGCACCTCCTATAATGCCACTCCCTAGTACCTATTTTCATTCAAATTACCACAAATGCCTTAAATTCTTCAATTTTTTTTCTATGTAGACTAACAATGATCTGATCTTTATATATTGGAAAGTCATATGAGGCTGAAGTAATGACTCAGACATAAAAGGCCCTTACTGTTTCTTGCAGAGGACATAAATTCACTTTCTAGTACCCATGTCAAGTGGTTCTGAAGCCATTATAACTCTGGTTTCAAGATATCCAAAGAACTTTTTTTTCCCAGAGCTGAGGACCAAATCCAGGGCCTTGTGCTTGCTAGGCAAGCGCTCTACCACTGTGCTAAATCCCCATCCCCTCCAATGAACTTTTATGACCTCCACAGGCACTGAAATGTATGTGGCATGCATACAAATAAATACACACACACACACACACACACTCACACACACACAAACAAACAAACACACACTCTCTCACACAAATAAAAAAAAAATAGAGAGATTGACAGGGCAACAGACAGATCATCAGCACTTTGACCAGTTGTAGATTTCTGTGATGGCTTCTACTTGAGGGGAAAACTAAGATTCTTTGATATGAGCTGGTAAATTCACTTACATCTAGAGTGCAGTTAGGAATTTTACTGCTTTCAGAAAGTAGCAGTACTCGGTTCTCCTCTGGGGTTTATGACTTCACCAGCCAGTAGTAGTTGGCTAGGCTTACAGGACTAGGGGTGAATTCATCTTCCACTAGGTGAGTCTTAAATCCATTTAGATGGCTGTTGACTAATTGTAGGATACAAGTTCTACTATTGCATCTTTGGTTATATCGTGCTTTTCTGTAATTTGTGATTGTGGTTTGTAGACTTTACAGAGAGGTAGGAATACCAATTTTTCCTCTTCCTTGGAGGTTGCAAATCATCTTTGGATGCATGGAGAGCTAGTCCCCTGGAAGGAAGCTTCCAAGTCAGTTCCACCTGGCTTTCTCTATGTAGCATGTGCAAAGTATATAATGTCGTCAGCAATAGGGAGTTGCCTTCAAGTTCTGGGAAGTAATCAACAGCATTTACCATAGGATATATTTTCATGTGTAGCATTTTCGGCCATCATGTAAAATATAACATTATATACAAATATTACTAATTCTAAAGAATGTGTTTTAGAATATGTTGACTTATCATGAGGATGTTCACACTTTTCATACTGTAGTAGAGAGGTAGAAGTAGGAGGATCAGTAATCAGACGTTCAAAGTCTAGAACCACTTTCTTAGAAGTGGTTTTCCCTCTCTATTCTGAACTGTACTTGGTCCAAACTGACCATATTTGTGTTTTACTTAGTTCTTATTTTTCATGTTTCAGCAAAACAGGTCTCAGTGAGACCTGTCATTCCATAAATTTCTGTTTGCATGAAGTCTGATGTGTTCATAAAAAGATAAAGAGGGGAGGAATATGTTTTGGTGTTGGTGTGGTGAGGTATGAGGGAAGGGGATGCCTCAGCAGGCCCATGCTGAGACATCCCTTCTCCCAAAGGGACCAGCCACAGGAACCAGTACAGTATAGAATAGAGTTTATTCAGGGCATGGCGTTGAGAGGGAAGTAGAGACAGAGAAAGACAGAGAGAGAGAGAGAGAGAGAAGAGAAGAGAAGAGAAGAGAAGAGAAGAGAAGAGAAGAGAAGAGAAGAGAAGAGAAGAGAAGAGAAGTAGAAGCTGGCCATGAGCACATGGAGACAGAGGGGGGAAGGGAATGGAGAGAGAGCAGGAGCAGGAGTGGGAAGACAAGAGCAAGAGAAAGTGAGAGGAGGGGAGCAAGCAGCCCCTTTTATAATGAGTCAGGCCTACCTGGCTGTTGCCTCCTAATTGTGGGGCAGAGCTTAGACAAAATGCTAACAAAAAAAAATCTGTCTCCTGTTTTTGCATCAACAGAGATCTATATACATGTTTCATAAAAAGTTACTCTTACATTTGATCCTTATATGTTTTGAGAAATCAATATATGGTATATGCTACTATATGTTGCAATTAGGCACAGAATATTTTTGGTCATCACTATCAGTTGTCACTTAGAGTAGTATATGGATCTTAGATGATGTTTGTAGTCTGTGATGTTTAATGAAAATTGTTTAAGTGAATCAATGAATAGGCAGATGATATTTTGTAAATCTTTTTATATCCCATAACTAGTTCTGAATCCTATGCTATATATAAAATATTTGGTAAAGATATAATAAATGTGCATTATTATTTTCTTTGAATGAATGCTTTTGTAATTATTTAAACATGAACAGCTCATTATAATATCTTACCTTTTAGCTAATTTATATTGCTTAGACAATAAAAGTCACAGATACTATTTTATTATTTCGATGCTTTATGTCTTTTAGTTTTACATTTAGGTATAGAAGACAAACACTTAATTCTATGTGATAAGTCTATATTCTTTAATTTTGAAAAGTAAAGCTTCTATACCATTACGAATAGTTACTTATATACTTTTCATCCAGAAACTGTGCAGCTACACTTAGGAAGTTTGGTGTGCTTCTAATTTGATAAGTCATAAAACATGGAATAGTTCAGTTGTTTTAAAATGTCAAGAACAAAAAGCAAGCCAACAGAACTCCTAAGCTTCTGTCAACTATAATATTGCCTCTAGAGAGAGTAAATAGGTCTCAACGGGCATAGTTATTACAGACCTGGGGAATCTGAACTAAAATTATGGTGGACCCTAATGAACCAATGCCTAATTTTCTCAAACAAGTGGCACAGTGATTGCTCTAGTAACACCCATTGAATTAGATGTGCATCACTGTCTTCTAGACAATCAACATCTTAATTATTTTAAGACTTATTACTGAATCATCAAAAGCCATTTGATTAACATCTTTATCAGGTCATTAAAAGTGGTCAGACTCTTTTTCATAAAAGAAATTTCATAAAATTAGTGTACTGTAAAATCAAGTTCTCAATTGTCTAGAACAAGCAAATAGTTCAATTCAGAAAATATGATATGCAAATGAGTGCAAAATATTCAGGCATAACAATGTCTCTAAAATGTAGGGAATCTTTTATTCATTGTAAGCGAATATAGAATATAGAAACACCTTTCAGAACAATAGGCCCTAGCAGACTGGTAGAAGTCTTTAATTTCTAACATTGGTATAAATTATTTTTAGATCCTCATTGCAACCTACTTATTAGGGTTAAAGAGACTGAGAAAGAGAAAAAAAATATGTTATTTATTTATGTGTTCACAGCTAATATTCTTATACTTTTCTGGATAATAAAATTATTGTCCTATGTTTTTAAGTGCAAGGGAATTTCAAGTAAGGCTCACTACTAAATGTGTTTATATTTGAACATATATGCAACAGGGACTAAAATTAAAGCAAGCTATTACTTACTCCTTACTTGGCATTGCTCCTGGAAACTATATATTCATTTTTAATTCGCTAAATTTCTCTCAGTCTAGTAAAAGTCTTCTTCCAAAGTCTAGAGAGGTATAATTTCTCCTATCTTTTTCCAAAACATGTAAGAAGAAATGGCTTAGCGATAATACTTTCAAAGGGCTTTTGCTCTGTATATAGTTAGAGGGTGAAGCTCTACTGTTTCTTTTATGTAGCACTGACTTAATTATGACTTGTGGGATTCTGCCTATGTATGAGTGCTATTGACCAATGCATTTTACCTACATGTCTAAAGATGTTTTACTGATTTGAACTTGTGAGTAGATGTTACTCTCTGATAAATATTTATCAAAGATTATAAAAATAAAATCATTATTAATCTAAAATGACAGCAGGATGAATTTTGTTAATTTCCATAAGTTCTACATTAATTAAAATTTCTAGGATATTGTTTTATTCACAACTATAAATAAAAACATAAAATACTTTGATATATGTAGAAAGAAACCTGAAACTGTAATTATAAATTGGCACATGAATTTTCCATTTATTAGTTCCAACACACATATTTTATATGCTATACCCATCATATCTATATCTGTATCTATATCTATCTATCTATCTATCTATCTATCTATCTATCTATCTATCTTCTGAGTTGGCAGCTCCACTTGGATCTTTCCTACATTAATAACAGCTCTACATAGAAATAAGTATTTTATATCCATACAAATTGTATTCACATATTTCTCACATCCTATGAGATTTTTTTAGTTCCAAATTCTATATAACATTCACAAAATGCATTTTACTTTTAACACCTGCATCAAATTTCTCATCAAGTTTCATAAGTATCATCTTCAAACTAGATCTTTATCTTTTATCTGCATAGTCTATTCTACCATCACCTCCTCCTAGATTACTTCAGGAGACTCTTATCTAGTCATTCTCACTTATGATTGGTTTAAAATTCATTATATCACTGCAGGCAGAGAAATACTTATATAGCACATTAGACTATATGAACATTCCATTTTAGATCTCAACCACAGTGGTGTGTTCACAGTTGTGTTCTCTGGCCTCATATTTCTTTTTTTCTTATCCCTTACTTTTAATTATTACAGTCTGTCAAACTTTCAGATGAATAAACCACTGTGCCATACTAGGGCATTGCATAGCTTTCTCTCTCCAGGAATTGCACTTTGTTTCTTTTCTTTTTTCTTTTTTTCTTTTCTTTATTAGATATTTTCTTTATTTACATTTAAAATGTTATTCCCTTTCCTTGTTTCCTCTCTGAAAACCCCATATCCCATCCCTCCTCCTTTTGCTCACCAACATACCCACTCCCACTTCCCTGTCCTGGCATTACCGTACACTGGGGAAATCAAGCCTTCTCAAGACCTAGGGCCTCTCCTCCCGTTGATATCCAACAAGGCCATCCTCTGCTGCAAATACAGCTGGAGCCATGGGTCCCTCTATGTGCACTCTTTGGTTGGTGTTTTAGTCCATGGGAGCTCTGGTGGTACTGGTTGGTTCATAATGTTGTTTCTCCTATGGGGCTGTAAGCTCCTTCAGCTCCTTTGGTCCTGTCTCTCACTCTTACATTGGGGACCTTGTGCTCATTCCAACGGTTGGCTGAGAGTGTCCACCTCTGTATTTGTCATGTACTGGCAGAGCCTCTCAGCAGACAGCTATATCAGACTCTTGTCAGTAAGCACATTTTGGCACCCACGATAGTGTTTGGGTTTGGTGACTGTATATGGAATGGATTCCCAGGTTGGGCAGTGTTTGGATGGCCTTTCCTTCAATCTCTGTTGCCACTTTGTTTCTTTTAATTCACCTTGAAAACTACTATTTTTTTTTACTACAATTTAAGCATTGCATCCTCAGACTATCTTAGTCTCTTCATTCTAAATTATGTAACCTCTGTGATTTTTTTATTTAATTATGATTTTATCACTTACCACAATTTATATTCCATAATTACTTGTGAAAGTGCCTGTTTAACGAACAGTTATTATACTACATTGCAATTTTTATAGATACTTTACTTATAAATAGGTCACTTACTTCCTAAAAGAGCAACTGGGTGTTTCAATCAGCTTTCATACTAAGTTCAAAAGTTCCAGTTTGCCTTTTAATGTTCTTTTCAATTAACTCTCCCCATCTGGCAATATTCACTTCCAAGAGAGACAAACAAGGAAGATGAAAATCCACTTGTAGAGAGAGTCTTCTAATTGCCAAACTATGTGCTAGAATTTTTACCTACATGATCTAAATTGGTCATCATGATAATCATTTGCAAAGACTTATAGTTGTGTCTCATTTTACAGACAAGAATACTGAGTCTCAAATACCAAATGATTTTGCAGGAAATTTTGGATTTAAACCCAGAACTGGGACAAAAGCTCCCTGATCTTTTTTGTGCTTGCTTTACCTCATACATGCCTTACTCATATCTGTTCCTCTTACCACTGGACACATGTAATCCTACCTGTTTAAAATAATACTCTAGCCTTATCATCCCACATCCTGAGTACTTTTGTCAAACCTTTCTTAGAGCTTTTCTTTTACATGTGTTTACCATTAAGATGATCCTAATTAGCATAGCATTTAGTCTGTTTCATTTAATAGGTTCTGATATTCCTTTATCAGTGTTGTGGAACTGTTAATGCAAATATTCAATTGCAAGTATACAGACAAAGAATAAAATGTCTGGCTCTTAGAAATATATGCTCGTTTATAGTACGCCTTGTATTTGTTATTGAGTCTGACAAGCTCAAGAGAATAACAGCCAATTTTCCATCAGACTGCTGAAAGCAGTAGATATTTTTACTTGTCAGAGAATTTTTTTCTGAATCAATAGTAAATTGATTCTGAATGTTCTTTCTCATCAAATACTGTCAAAATTACAAGACCACCTTATCATATTACACACTGCTGAGATAGTTTAAATATGCAAACTTTCACTTGTCTCCTGTTCTTGCTTTGAAATCTCTCTGGTTGCAAAGCTTACAGCTAGATCTATGTTTGCGGTTACCCAGATACTAGAAGTATTCAAAATTCATTCCACATTTGAAAGCTAGCTAGAGGTCCATACCAGGTGCCTATGTGTGATATTTCTGTACATTAAAGCTCAGCTTGCACTTTCTTCCATGTGAAAATGTTACAAATACTAAAGGCCAGCCCCTGAAAATCAGGGTAGTTCTACCTGAATAGAAAACGTATTTTTCCTCAGTCCTAGCTTGTTTGATCAAAAGCAACTTGGGGTTGGGGTGGGATTCTATTTCTCACAATGCCCAGGTCACAATCTTCCAATGAAGAAAGTCAGGGCAAGACCTCAAGTTAGGAACCCTGAGGCAGGAACTGAACCAGAGTCCATAGAAGAATTCTTCTCCCTGCCTTCCTTCTCATGGCTAGCCCAGCTATCTTTCTTTCTCATGGATGATACCAACTCACAGTTGCTAGTTATACATCAACTAGCAATTAAGGAAATGCTCCATAGATGTTTCCTCAGGCCAATATGATGGAGATAATTCTTCCAATGTGGTTCCCTCATCCCAGGTGACTATAGTTTAAGTTGATACAGGGGTTGCCAAAACATTCCTTTTTAAAGGATAATTGCACTACTTCAGTGATGTTAAGAGGAAAAAAAAATTATCTAAGTATCCAAATATGCATTCTCCCAATTAGAATTTAATACCAGATTCCGAAAGATCATTTGGAGTAGGAAATACCGTAGTTTAGTATGGATTGGAGATGTGCATATACTCATGAGATGTATGTCCCCTTTTACAGAACTATTTTATCTGTCAGAATGACATGTACTTGAATCTCATGTTTTATTAATCGTTCTTTCACAGTTCTGTCCAATGTACCATTTAAATTATGAAGAATGTTTAAGATACTGGTATTTTCAGTTATACATAGTTCATTTACTTCTGTCCTCGATAGTACTGAATCTACATACCAGTTTTGAGGACAATAATATTTATTTTAGATTTTGATTTTCTATTTTCTCAAAGACAGTCCATTTATTGGGTGCTTTTCTCACATGTAATTGAGTAAAAGTTGATATTAAAGTTTTCAGAGATTAAAAGCTACCCCTTCCATAATAAACATTTGCATTTGCTTCTGGTCCTTAGTAATTTTCAACCTGCATACAACTTACTTGGTTCATTAACTTATGAACATCCCAGTTCAATTTATTTCAAATAATAACCTTTTCAGTTGGGTTACATTTTTTATTGCTAAGATTCTTTTACTTAGAATGAAAATGCTATATGCAGTATATACTGTCATGAAGCTTTTATTGGTATACAGAGTGTGCTAATATAAAAATTTGCTAAGGTTTTATGAGACAGTCTGACACATCCTAAGCTAGCCTTGAACTTTCTATGAACCCACAATAGGCCCTAAACTTCTGACCTTCCTACCTCTACTGTCAATACTGAGATTATAGTCATATAACATCATGCCAGGCTTATTAGAAGCACAGAGAAAATACAAGAACTTATGTATAATAGGTAAACACTTAACCAACTGAACGAAACCCTAAGCTCATACTACTTGTACATTTCTGATACTTGATTTATTCATAAATTAATGCTTAATTTTTCAGTCTTGGGTAATCATCTCAATTTATGCAAATGTACCTTTTCTAAAATTGTACAATTTAATTTTTACATGATGCCTGCTGATCACCTTTTCTTAATTATTGCAAACAATAGTTTTTGCGGTAGTAATTGTGGTTTTACATATTCTACTTTGATTTGTGGTAGAAAGTTGAGGCTTACACCAGTAGTATTCTTCATGTCTGGCTCAAAAATTCTATTTGAATTTCTTATTTTTTCAAAAATTGTCAAATATATATGTGTTTAAAACAAAATAACTCAAAGAATAAAAAACAACTTTCTGCTATTGCTATTTCTGGATGCTTACATAAAACCGTTTTCGTAGCAGAAACACGTGGTTAAATTCAAGGATGAAGCAACATAACATCTAGTGATTTTCAAAAATAACCACATATTACCCTTCAACACATACAGCCGTGTGTGTGTGTGTGTGTGTGTGTGTGTGTGTGTGTGTATGAGAAAGAGAGAGGCAGCTGGAGATTTGAGGGAGAATGAGAGAAAAAGAAAATATTTCAGATTAACCTCATGTAATCGTACCTTGATTAGTAAAGCTAAATTTAACAAAATATCAGCTATTACCTTATTTGAAATTTGAATATTAAAAGGTGGTAGACTTCTGTCTTAGTTAAGATTTTGCTTTTGTGAACAGACCCCATGACCAAGGTGGCAACTCTTTTTTCTTTCTTTCTTTCTTTCTTTCTTTCTTTCTTTCTTTCTTTCTTTCTTTCTTTCTTTCTTTTTTTTTTTTTTTTTTTTTTTTGAGACAGGATTTCTCTGTGTAGCCCTGGCTGTTCTGGAACTCACTCTGTAGACCAGGCTGGTCTTGAACTCTTTTTTTTCCATATTAATATCTTTGTTAATAATTAAACATGATTTAAACTGATTTAACAAATAAAATAAAACATGACAATGGATGAAAATGCTCAATAATAATCCATAGTAGTTATTTGTGTGTTGTTTTCCTACTGTGAAAAAATTACCTTATTATTCTTAAAAGAACAATAGCTTATGTTCTTGTATTTCTGTATGTGAGCTGCCAGCTTTCCTATGATAACTTACCTACTGTACACACACCAAAAAGAACCTCCAGAAAAACAGCATTTGACAAGGCAACTCTTATAAGAACAATATTTAATTGGGGCTGGCTTACAGGATCAGAGGTTCAGTCCATTATTATCAAGGTAGGAAGCGTGGCAGCATCCAGACAGGCACGCATGGTGCAGGAGGAGCTGAGAGTTCTACATGTTCATTTGAAGGCTGCTAGGAGAATATTGTCTTCCAGGAAGCTAGAACAAGGTCTTAAAGCCCACACCCACAGTGACACACCTACTCCAACAAGGTCTCACCAAATCCAATAAGATCATACATATCTCCTAATAGTGTCACTCACTGGGCCAAGCATAATCTAACCACTATGATTGTACCAGCAAAGGATTTTCAATTTTTTATCTCCTAATATTGTGATATAGTGATAAACAGATATGCTTACCTGTTTATATTCAACACTTGAATATAAACAGGTATATAAACAATATATATTCAATATATATATATATAACATATATATATATATATATATATATATATATATATATATATATATAAAACATAGAACATATAAACAATATATAAGCCCAATTCCCATATTGTATTTAGCAACTTCCTTAAAATTTTAGTGTACTAGTAATAATGTTTCACCAAAATAAGGTATATGATTATAATTTACTGTGGTCAAGCAAGATTTTTCATGTTTCTTTTCACTTATCTGAATAATACAAATAAGTTGTCATTGGTATCTTAACATACACTTAAATAATTTTATGTGTTAATTAATTCTTGTTTTGTTTATTCAAAAATCTTCACCCCTTCACATAATGTGAGCACTAATAGTTTATGTTTGTGAGTTGGATCTATTGTAGGGTAAAATAAAAGTTCCTTGAATATTAATTGTCTTAGTTTGGGTTTTATTGATGTGAAGTGACACCCTGACTAAGGTGACAGTTATAAAGGAAAACATTTCATTGGGACTGGCTTACAGTTTCAGAAATTTACTTGATTTTTGTCATAGCAACACACAGGTAGACAAGTAAGCTACTTAAGAGAGAAGTTCAGATAAAGAGGAATAAAAAGGTGGCAGTTCTACTGGGAGAGTTTTACCAAGAGAGGTTGAAGAAAGAACAAGTCAGACACAGTGATGACAGAAGGAAATAAAGAGTGAGAAGGAGACAGAAGATGAGGACCGATTGCCAAAGTGAGTATGAGGCTAAGTAGAGGAATATAGGAGAGGATGAGAAGCCAAATCAAATCAGCTTAGAGAGGAGCTTGGGACAGAACAGCTGAATTGAATCAAACGGCCAAAGCCCAGAAAGAACTAGGAAGTGGTGACCTTATTAAGCAGTATGTCTCAGATGTAGCTAGCGAACATTCTAGGCCTAGATATCATTGTATGGAGGCTAGAAGCTTCCAGGACTAGGCCTACGCAGCTGACAGGGATAGTCATCCTCTGAGACAACAATTACACAGCATTCAACACATGAATATATGGGGCCCATACCTGTTCAAACCACCACAAGTATGGTGGTACTCCAAAAGACAATTTGATAATTGAGTTGGCCTTAAGTAATGAAGTATAGACAGTGGTGACATTGTGTATAGAGCTGACAAAGAAATTACTCATACAAGCATTTTGCAAAAGCCAGAATTTTCATTTAGCTACTCAGAAAAGTGAATGCTTAAAAACTAAGGCATATTTGGTTTATAGATTATTTTTTGTTTTAATTTTTTATTTTATTAATATTTAAAATGTCCTCCTTCCTAGATCCCCCCATCCCACTCCTTTCCCCTTCACCTCTAAGAGGGTGATTCCTCCCATCAACTCATCTACTCCCACCTCACCCCTCTAGCATCCCCCTTCTCTGGGACATCAAGCCTTCACAGGATCAAGCACATCATCTCTCATTGAGGCCAGATGAGGCAATACTCTGCTACCTAGTAGCAGGGGCCATGGACCAGTCTGTATGTTTTTGATTGATGGTTTAGTCCCCGGGAGCTGTGAGGGGTCTGGTTAGTTGAAACTGTTGTTCTTCCTAAGGGGTTGCCATACCTTTCAGCACCTTCAGTCCTTCCTCTGTTTCTGCTATTGGGGTCCCCAGGCTCAGTCCAATGGTTGGCTGTAAGTATCTGCATCCATCTTAGTCAGATGCCAGCAGAACCTCTCAAAGGACAGCTACACCAGGCTCCTATCTGCAAGATCATCTTGGCATCAGCAATAGTTTGCGGGGGCGGGGGGGGGTGTCTGCACATGGGGTGGATCCCAAGGTTGGGTGGCCTCTGGATAGCCTTTCCTTTACTTCCTGTTCCATTGTTTATCCCTGCATTTCCTTTAGACAGAAACAATTCTGGGTTAAAAATTTTGAGATGGGTATGTGGCCCCATTCCTCTGTCTCTTCAGGTTCTATCTCCCCACTGGTGGGCATCTTTGCTAATGTCATACCCATTGGGTCCTGGGAGCCTCTCACATTCCTGGTATCTGGGACTTTCTAGTGATTCACCCCATTCCCTATCCCACATTGCTGCATATTTCTATTTATTCTTCTGGCCCTCTGAGCTTCTCTCCTGTCTTCCCCCATACCTGATCCTGCTCCCCTTTTCCCTTCCATTCTTCTCTCCCACCCATGTCTTTCTCTCACTCTACCTCCCATGGTTATTTTTTTCCTCCTTCTAAGAGGGATTGAAACATCCACACTGTGACTTCCTTCTTGTTACGCTTCATATGGTCTGTGAGTTGTATCATGGATATTCAGAGCTTTTTGCCTAATATCCATTTATCAGTGAGTACATGCCATGTATGTCCTTTTGGGTCTAGGTTATCTCACTTGGGATGATATTTTCTAGCTTCATCCACTTGCTTGCAAAATTCATGAGGTTCTAGTTTTTAATAGCTGGATAGTATTCCAGTGTTTAAATGCACCACATTTTCTGTATTCTGCAACAGACAGGCCTCACTCTGGGTTCCGATCTGCGTGGAACTGGGTCTCTTGGTTGCAGGTGAGCGAGGATTTGGTGGTGCAGTGACAGACAGTCCAACATGAGAGAGGGTGTAAAACTGAATGTATTGATCAAAATGAGCATCACACCTTTAATACAGATCAAACAAGAAAAGCAGGGCAGGATACATCCATAGATACAGTGACACAAAACAAAGGACAAAAGACCACAGGGCAGGACCAGGCAGCTTGAGGAGGAAGCCAGGTGCAAGGCTAGTCAATAGTTAAACCCCACTGTCAGGGGTCCCCAGTAAATCCTTGATTTTGCTGTTCCTTTGGGCCTAGCAGAAGAACCTGTTTTTTTTTGTTGTTGTTGTTGTTTTTTTCGGGGGGAGGGGGGTTCTGCTAATGCAAAACCACAACCGCCCTACTTCCTAGGCCTTAAGTTTTGCCCTGAGCTTGGCTCTGTTCTTTGTGATGCTTAATCAGTTTCACCTGTCTTTACTAGAAGTGAATTAGAATGTTAATGAATAGGTAACCTTCTTGCTGAATTCTGAGCTCCTGGCTTTAAGGAATTTTCAGAACTTTGGAACACTGGCCTTAAGGAATTTTTAGGACTTTGGAACACTAGTGGAAACTTCACCTATGGTAAAAATTCAATCTTTAAAGGCATTAATAATATTGAAAGAGAGTATACACCATACTAGCATGTGGATAGGGTTCGCGTATATAGATTATTGGAAAAGCCAGGACTCCAGGAGGCTGAATCTCCTTGAGACTCTTTTTCCTCAGGATTCATTCCAGATTTTGGGACTGTTGCAAGCCACCACTGAAGTAGGCATGGCATTTCCCCCTAATATTTTTTTTTTAATTTTTTAGCCGAAGTTCCAGAATGTCTTGCTGTATCACAGCTACAGACGTCAAAAGAACTCTAAAGATGAGTGGAAATATAATAATTACCAAGAAAATAATGCTAATAATAATAGCAAGTAGGATTATATATTGAACCCAATCTAGGGGGTTTAGTGCACTTAGGTTGTTTTTCAAATCTCTAGCCAGTTCATCAATGTTCCAAGTGATCATATGACTTTTGCTAATATCTGAAATTTTTGCCTTTAACAGTTCTAAGTCATGAGAGATATCAGCATGTCTACAAACTCCCTGCAAATGAGCTTTAGTCTTTTCCCAATCAATGGTTGTATTATAAGGTAATGGTATGACACAAATATATTTTTCTTTTTTGTTTTATTATTTTTTTCTTTATTTATATTTCAAATGCTATCTCAAAAGTTCCCTATATCCCCCCCGCCCCTGCTCCCCTACCCACCCACTTCCACTACTTGGCCCTGTCCTTCCCCTGTGCTGGGTCATATAAAGTTTACAAGACCAAGGGGCCTTTTTTCCCAATGATGGCCAATTAGGCCATCTTCTGCTACATATGCAGCTAGAGACTCGAGCTCAGGGGGTACTGGTTAGTTCATATTGTTGTTCCACCTACAGGGCTGCAGTCCCCTATAGCTCCTTGGGTATTTTCTCTAGGTCCTCCATTGGGGACCCTGTGTTCCATCCAATTACTGACTGTGAGCATCCACTTCTGTGTTTGCCAGGCACTGGCATAGCCTCACAAGCGGCCGCAATATCATGGTCCCTTCAGAAAATCTTTCTGGCATGTGCAATAGTGTCTGGGGTTGGTGGCTGATGATGGGATGGATTCCCGGATGGGGTAGTCTCTGGATAGTTCATCCTTTCATCTTAGCTCTAAATTTTGTCTCTGTAGCTCTATCCTTTCATGGGTATTTTGTTCCTTATTCTAAGGAGGAATGAAGTATCCACACAATGGCCATCCTTCTTGGTTTTCTTGTGTTTTGCAAAATGTATCTTGGGTATTCTAAGTTTCTGGGCTAATATCTGCTTACCAGTGAGTACATATCTA
>NC_034613.1:99532600-99567530 GCF_900095145.1 Mus pahari
GCCTCACAAGAGGCCGCAATATCAGGGTCCCTTCAATTTCTTTCTTTAGGGATTTGAAGTTCTTACCATACAGATCTTTCACTTCCTTAGTTAGAGTCACACCAAGGTATTTTATATTATTATGACACAAATATATTGGAAAGAAACACAACATTTAGTAGCTTGCCTAACCTTAATATTCTCAATGTCTTGCCCTATTGCCAGCACTACTTCTTTTAGTATGTTGACCTTGGCCTCCAATTTTTTAATCTATAAAGCAGTAATTCCTAAACCAAGGATCATTTTTTAACTCCTCAGGCAACAGATCTCTTTAACTAAATCATGTGAACTGTCTGTCACTCCACTGCTGAATCCTTGCTCACCTGCAACCAGGAGACCTGTTCCCCATAGACTGGGGACCCAAAGAGAGGTCTGTCTGTGGCATATTCATCCTTCCTTTGAGGGACATCTGGGTTGTTTTCAGCTTCTGGCTATCACAAATAAGGTTTCTATGAATGTAGTGGAAGTTCTGTCCTTGTGATTTGGTGGAGCCTCTTTTTGGTATATACCCAGGAGTGGTATAGATGAGTCTTCAGGTAGAGTTATTTCCAATTTTCTGAGGAACTTCCTGATTGATTTCCAAAGTGATTTTACCAGCTTACAATCCCACCAGCGATGGAGGAGGGTTCCTCTTTCTCCACATCCTCTCTAACATCTGCTGTCACCTAACTTTTTGATCTTAGCCATTCTGATTGGTGTAAGGTAAAATCTCTGGGTCATTTTGATTTGCATTTCCCTGATGACTAAGGATATTGAGCATAGGTGCTTCTTGGCCATTTGAAATTCCTCAGTTGAGAATTCTCTGTTTATCTCTGTATCTCATTTTTAATTGGTTTATTTGATTTTCTGGAGTCTAATTCCTTGAGTTCTTTGTATATTTTGGATATTAGCTCTCTATTTGTGGTAAGGTTGGTAAAGATCTCTTCCCAATCTGTAGGTTGCTGTTTTCTCCTATTGACAGTGTCCTTTGCGTTATAGAAGCTTGCCAGTTTCATGAGGTTTCATTTGTTAATCATTGATCTTAGATCCTGCCTTCTGTTCAGGAAGTTTCCCCCGTGCCAATATCTTCTAAGCTAGTTCACACTTCTTCTTTTAGATTCAGCTTACCTGGTTTTATGTGGGGGTCCTTGATCCACTTTGACTTGTGTTTTGTACAAGGAGATAAAAATGGATTCATTTGCATTTTTCTACATGCAGACTACCAGTTAGACAAACACCATTTGTTGAAGATATTTTCTTTTTTCCACTGTATGCTTTTGGTTTCTTTGTTAAAGATGGTCATGTGTGACCATTGGTGTATGGGTTTATTTCTGGGTCTTCAATTTTATTCCACTGATCGTCCAGTTTGTCTCTGTATCAATACCATGCACATTAAAAAAAAAAATCTCTAGTGCTCTGTAAAATAGCTTGAGGTCAGTGGACATCACCATTTCTGACATGGTTCAGTTTTACAAGACAGGGTTTCTCTGTATAGCGTGCTCACTCTGTAAGACCATGCTGGCCTCAAACTCAGAGATCCATCGGTCTCTGCCTTCCAAGTGCTGGGATAAAGGCATGCCACCCCCACACTTGGCTGCTTATTGAATTTTTAATGTTATAGTTTTAGTTATTTATGTGTGCATATGTGCAGCTGAGGTAGGTATATGTTGAGGTCAGTAGAGGGCATCAGATCCACCAGAGCTAGTTATAGGTGGTTGTAACCTGTGTCATGTGGTTGCTAGAATCTAACCTCTGGTCCTCTGTAAGATTAGTACAACTCTTAACTGCTGAGCCATCTCTCCAACCTCCACTAACAAAATTTTTAATTAATATTTTAAATTTATCATTGTCATACATAAGAAGTCACATGTAATAGAAACCACAGAGTGTAAAAACCACATAATCTGGGAAATAAATGAGCCACAACCTTTTTTCCCTTTGCCTGAGTCTGCTTATTCACGTAATTTAACCTAGATGCTATTTCCCATAGCATACTGATCAAGTTCATATTTCTTCAAGAAATATGCTAATAACCACAACTACAAATATTTATTACCTGCTCATTGGACATTTGAAAACTCACTCAAGTGCACAAACAAAATAACAATACTGACTATATCTCAGTATAGATCTAAAATAAACTTTATTATTGTTTAATTGACCTAAGTTTGAGTTTTAACAGTTTGAAAAATACAGATATTCTTTCTCATTGCCAAATAGATGGAAATAATACATAGGCTAAGAAAAATCATACACACAGGGCTTAATTATTTTCTTCCATTATATTATTAGAAACACTGGATTTTAAATACATTTATTTGTCAAGAAACTTCAAAACTGAATTTTTGATAATTTTAATAAACCTTGTATTTGGCAATGTAAAATAAGCCATAGAAAACTAAGGCATGATTCATATATATCAAATCCCTGAATCTTAAATAAAATCACAACAATTTAGCAAAGAGTACACTTTGAAAAAATTTAAAAGTCTTATTTTCTCATACTTGGTTAAGTTCTGTAAGAGAAAAATACTTTCTGGCTGCAATCGGATCAATCAAATTGTCTAGGTTCAGTGAATTCCTACAGTTTCTTGCAGCAATAAACAGTATTTTAAAGCTCAGATGCCTTGTGATATGATGAAAAGTGAATTTTTCTATGTTATTAGATATTTTGTCATGAGTAAGAGAATATATTGTAAGTTCCTAAAAAAGTTTCAGAAATTTAGACCTTTCAAGCATACTTTTCTGTGTGGAATATTTCTTCAACTATTTCCTTAGTTTCTTTCATCCTACAAATTTTAACCTCAAAATGTCAGTTATTCTAGAGTACTGGACATATTTTACTCACTATGTTTAGAAAGCACGACTGTAATTTTCTATGTATCTACAGCATTTCCTGGACCCAGAACTCACAAATAACATCCCTTAAGTTTTATTCCTTCTTTAGTCTCATCTATCTAAATTAAACAAGAAAACTAATAAGGGTTCAATAAAATTAGAGAAATTAACAACTTTTAAGTATTTTTATTAGCATGTTACATAAAATTGTTTTAATTATGACATTTTAATACATACATTATATATATGGTGTATTCAAAAAATTTCTCATTCCTCATTAACTTCTGTTCCCTCCTATTTTGGTAAAACTGTTTTTCCCTTCTCAACTTATTTTACTTTCCCTATAAGTAAGTCCTCTCTCTCTCTTTCTCTCTCTCTCTCTCTCTCTCTCTCTCTCTCTCTCTCTCTCTCTCTCACACACACACACACACACACACACATACATGCAACACAGACACACACAGAAACACACACAGAGATGACTGGGAAGATAAAAAACATAACTAAACCAAGGTTTATGAGATTATAATCAGAACTCTAATAAAAGTTTCAAACAATCATAATATATGGAAAGAAAGGTCAAACATAAGATATATATCGATGCTAATAAAAATCCCCAGTACTTTTTCGTGTACGTAAAGTGGCATGAATCATAGCACAGATTTCTCATGTTTCTTTATCACAGACATTAGCAACCTAAGGATATATAGTTTTCATCTCTTTTAAACTTTTAAATCTTTACCCAGCCCCATAAGATAAGCAGTAGGACTTCTATTTGACATACCATATTACCAAATTATTGGACTTAAAGACGAATAGTAACAAGGAAGCTCTGATGTATGTGGAAGATAACATACAAGACACAATCAATTACAAGAATACAAAGTCACTTGGAGGAAAAAATTATCTAGATACAATGAAACCATAGCCTAAATTTGAAAACAAAGTGCTGATAACAGGTAATATGTACAATTAGAGCTCATGCTACTTCTCTGTTAAATGTATAGGTGTGGGACCATAAAAGGCAGCCTCTGTTTTGGTCGAGTGAGACTTACACTGGAGACCCAGTAGAAACTCTACAAGGGACCAAACAATGAGCCATATTCCCAGAGACAGGTGCCTGGCACCATAAAGCCCCAACTCCATAATACTGTGACTGTCAGCCATGCCCCCAAGCTCCTGACATTCTGGTTAGACTCTACCCTCATAGATACCTGGCAATAACCATGTATGCTTCTCCCTACAGCTACCCTACAACTGCAAGATAGCCCAGCCCACTATAAAAAGGGCTGCTTGGCCTCTCCTCTCTCTCTTAAGATCTTACCTCTCTTATTTTCATCTCTATCTCTCCTTTTCCTCCCATACCCCCTTCTCTACATGTGACCATGGCCAACCTCTCCTTTTCTTTTTTCTTTTCTTTTCTTTTCTTTTCTTTTCTTTTCTTTTCTTTTCTTTTCTTTTCTTTTCTTTTCTTTTCTTTTCTTTTCCTTTTCTTTTTTTTAAAAGATTTATTTATTTATTATTTAAGAGAAGTACACTGTAGCTGTCTTCAGAAACTCCAGAAGAGGGAGTCAGATCTCATNAAGGATGGTTGTGAGCCACCATGTGGTTGCTGGGATTTGAACTCAGGACCATTGAAAGAGCAGTTGAGTGCTCTTACCTGCTGAGCCATCTCACCAGCCCCCAACCTCTCCTTTTCTAACTTTTCTCCTTCTCTCTGCCTTTCTACAATAAAGCTCTAAAAACCACAGACTATCTCTGCTCATCAAGGCCTACCATACTTGAACAATGGCTTTCCTTCCTGCATTCCAGCCATGGAATAAACCAAGGGCTCTTGCCAGAGTAGGAGCAACCCAGTTCCCCCTTTCCCCCTGCCATCTCCTCCTTTCAGTCCTGGGTTGACTGGACTGCCCCTGGGCCCCCCACTTTGTTCTCAGTTCTTCTGTGGTCTCGAATGATGTCCTCAGATGTCTGAGACTGAGAACCTGTAATATCTGGCCTCCATGAAGCACAGAGACCTCGGACTGCTCCCTGTCCACTCTCTGTGGACTGGAGTCCGTGGCTTCACACAGTCAAACACTCACCCAGGGCTGCATGGAAGGCGCCCAGCAGTCCTCCATGTTCACCAGCCCAGAGCTCTGGAACTCTGGCGAGACACAGGTTCTCTCACATGGCCTTTATTTCCCCATGCAGGCTGCCCCACATATAGCCACAATTAATTAAATTGGTCTCAGATATATTTTAGAATAATGAATCTTCAGGTTGACACAAGTTGTCCCAGTTTAAAAGATCGTTGTACAAAATCAGTTGTTTATAATTTCATTCAATATATTTCAAGCCATTATATATTTTCTTTCACTGATGCCAAAATAGATTAATTTCACTTTAGCTAAATGAGATGTACATACTTCTTATAGGAATATGAACTATTCAATAGCAACTGCAAAGTAAGCTAAATTGAAAACTCTAAGAGAGGTACATATAAACTCATATAAAAACACAGGATGCTGGGAGAAGTGGAGGTGGGGACAGTAGGCAGCAGAGTCTTATGGAGTGGGTACTTTGACAGGACCCTGATATAGTTGTTTCTTGTGAGGCTATGCCAGTGCCTGGCAAATACAGAAGTGGATGCTCACAGTCATCTATTGGATGGAACACAGGGCCCCCAATGGAGTAGCTAGAGAAAGTACCCAAGGAGCTGAAGGGGTCTGCAACCCTATAGGAGGAACAACAATATGAACTAATCAGTATCCCCAGAGCTCATGTCTCTAGCTGCATATGTAGCAGAAGATGGGCTAGTTGGCCATCATTGGTAGGAGAGGTCCTTGGTCTTGCAAAGTTTATATGCCCCAGTACAGGGGAATGCCAAGGCCAAGAAGTGGGAGTGGGTGGGTAGGGGAGCAGGTTGGTGGGGGGGGGTGGTATAGCGGAGTTTTGGCATAGAATTTGAAATGTAAATGAAGAAAATATCTAATAAAATGTTTTTGAAAAAAAAAGAAGGAATTATGAAACTACATCACCCTGAAGACTCTGAGATCAGGGTGAAGAGGGTAATGGGAAGAGCATGGACTGCCCACATTTCTTGCATAGGTAAACTCTGCTCACTAGCTTCAACCATCACTATGTTGCGCTGCTCCTACTCACTTTCTTAGTTAGGCATTACTCAAGCAGTCAAAAAAGCATTTAGCAATGTGAACATCATTACTTCTCAGCAGTGGATACCAAATTCTTTCAACACCGTTGAACTGCCAGCAGAAATCTGGAGTCACAAACATTTGTTCCTCATCACAGAGGAAGCCACTCTTTTTCTTGGAACCTTAAATACCATTTCTTTTTCTTTTTCCTCCTATGCTATAGGCTTCTCCATCAATGGCATCATTGGGGATCTGCTGAGTTTGCAATAGGTTGTCTTTTTGCATGTACTTTTCTACATTTGTAGTGCTTATCTTACTCTTGTAGAATAGGTACTCTTCTACATCAAGTGGCTCTACTATGGACTGAGGATTGTGACCAATCTGTGGCAGGCAATTTCAGAAGCAATAGTGATGTGGAGTTTAGTGATTTTTCTTGAATTACTGAGTGAAAGTTTTCAGTGGCATCCTTATCTCCTTCCTGTCTGGTTTCATTGCATGCTTGCTCTTATACACGGGAAACAGAGTATGCAGTAGACATTCCCCTACCACGGCAGTGTTTGGTACACTCTGATGAGTGCTACACAGTTTCCATCTTCCCCAGTTTCATAACTGGAGCTCCATTGGTCATGACCTATCTGCCATGCTGTGAAAGTTCACCTATAAACTGTCTTGTGGTAAGATAAGAACCATGTAACAGTGCTCTGATTATATTGCAACATTCTAGCACCTTCAGTTTCATTCTGTCAGTTAGCAAAATTGCATTTTAAAGGTATTTCCTTTCTATGTTTTGAGTTTGGATTTATTTTTACAATCGATGAAAATAGTTTTTGATTGAAATGGGGATTTCACAGGACTTCATGCATACTAGGCAAGTGCATTACCATTGAATTTTATCCCCCAACCCTTTAAAAAATTTTTTTCTGGGATGGTCGAAAACACCCAAGCTGACTATGTACCACTACAAAAAAATGAATGCAGGAATAAGAAGTGGAAAAGATGGAAGAGGAGATCAATGCATGTGCTGTGGAGATAGAAAAAGACTGGAGATTTGAAGGCGGTGACAGG
Organism: Mus pahari; assembly: GCF_900095145.1. Taxonomy (NCBI): domain Eukaryota; kingdom Metazoa; phylum Chordata; class Mammalia; order Rodentia; family Muridae; genus Mus; species Mus pahari. Next base: position 99,539,655 of record NC_034613.1, read on the forward strand.
TGTGTGAGAGCTGAGTTCAATAGCAGAACATGTCTTTGTCCAGTGGAGTCAGTAGGATAGTTTGAAGTATCCTGGAGTTTAAGGAGATGGAGACTCAGCTCCCAAAATATGCTGGCCTGCCATGGGATTGGCCAGGCTCAGGCAATCATGGAAGCTTGAGATGAGAAGTGGTTCACTTCCTCAACTGGACTTCCTTGAGAGAACATGGGTGTCCATGATGCTACTGAGCACCATGTCAGAGGCCGTGGTCTTAAAGCTAAGACCATGTAACTTAATACATGTTAACATCTGTGAATGTCTATGGTCTGAATTGTACCATGAAGCCACCATGTTAATGACTGTGGGCCATGATGCAGCCAGGGTCTATGTCATACTGGGTAGCTGGTATTGCTGGCTGAAGTCATGGTTATCTCTGTGGTCCAGACTGCCTCCAAGAGCCTTGTTTGGGCCCATGGTCCTACTGCAGCCTAGAGATATGTTTGTGGCCTGTGGTATGGACAGAAACCATGTGGAAACCCATGATTCATGCTCCTGATGAATGCAAAGTTCAAGGAAGCTATTTTGACAGTGATACTTGATGCCATCGGACACACAGTTAAAAGGGACAGGGAAGGCCTTCTATGCAAATCTTGACCCCTCCCAACCCTACCCTCTAACAACAGACTAATTAGGAAGCCATTGAAAAGAATACTTAAAAACTGTGATAAGGATGTAATTTTTGATAATTGATGGCAGCCAGAGGGGTCACAGTAGGGAAAGGACTCAATTTTATTAAAGGAGCAGGCCACTGAAAATTTGACCGTGCTTCAATGAATATATAAATAATACAAATAAGATATTTTTTTTCTTATTTTTTGTTAGTATGGGGTCACAATGGTGGTGGCATTCAAGATATAGAACTGGAAAATGAGTGTGATTGAGATGTAAGATGTGAAATTCCCATAGAATCAATAAAATATTGTGTTAAAAGGATTTAGATCAGATATTAATAGTACAAAACTTCATACATGTGATTTACATAATATTTATGGTTAATTTGCTAATTTCTGCACATACGTTTGGCATAATTGAGGAAATATGATATTCAATGGGAAGATAGTTATGGTATCAACAAAATATTGCTAAGTAATGTATACAAGAGATGAATACATATTGTTTAAAGTATATTTATTTTTGCTGTTGATATTTTCACAATAAAATTTAGAAAATGTTAGGTGTTAGTAAATATTTTAACACAGAGAAGTATGTGGAGTTATAGTGAAGAAAATGGTGATTAGAGACTGATTCTTGTAAGGAGACAGGTAATATCAAGGAAGAAAGTTGTGAAAAATTAAGTGTGTGCAGCAAATCTACAAGTCTACAATGAAGAGAATTCCAGGAGAGTAGAATACAGAATGACTAAAAAAGTATGCTAAAACAAGGTCATGAAAAATTACTAAATTTTCTGATAAATTCTCTTTTACTTTTAGATATTTGTTTATTAAAATTATCAGTTTAATATCAATGGATAATTTATATGTCTAATGCTGTCACAATTGTTTTACTTTATTCATCTAGCTATATCTTACTTAGGGTTTCATTGATTTGTAAAACACTATGACTGAAGAAACTTTATAAAGGATAGCATTTAGTTAGGATGATAGTTTCAGAGGTTCAGTCTATTATGATAATGGCGTGAAGTATGGCAGTGTCCAGACACACATGGTGCTGGAAGAGTTGGAAGTTGTACATCTTGATCCAAATGAAGCTAGGAGAAGATTCTTCTAAAGGCATACAGGAAGAGGTCTCAAAATCCACTACAGTGATAGTCTTCCTGCATCAAGGCCACACCTACTTCAACAAGGCCACATCTCCTAATAGTTTTTCCAATCCCAGAAACAACTGAATTCAAACCACCACACCATACCTCTCATTTTTTCTTTGTTCATCTTTTTTTTTCTTTTTCTTTTTTCTTTTTTTTCTTTTTTTGGTTTCCTGAGGAAACACAATGAATATAGTAAGTATGTTTCCATCTTGTGTCTTTAACTGTATTTAGAATCCCTTCCCACGATGGGTTTATATTAGGTTTCAGGGTAAGCTGTATTTTATTTCTGAGAAGCAGAGTGTGTTTAACCTTTCTGCAAAGAGCTTATTAGAGCTCAACAGACCAGTATAATCTAAAATAAACTTTATGTTAGCTAGATAAAAGAAAAATGCATCATTTAAATATTTCTTTTGAGTGAATAGAGGGGGATATACTGTGCCATAATGGAATGGGAATAGACAGATGTTGGGAAGGTAACAATGACACTTCTGAATAAGAGGTACCTGGAAGAACAGTTTATACTAACTCTAATAAATATCTGATTTGTTTAATTTGACTGCCAGCAGTTTGCCATCACAGGTAAATCACTGGACATGTTTTATTCTGCTTGTAGCCTTTTCTCTTTATTACTATGTTAAATGAATTATAGACTGTCTGAAAATATGATATGACATTTTCAGCCTTTGAATTTTATTTTAAAGGAGGATAAGTGAGGTATAGGACCCTAGTGCTTAGTGGTATCAAAATCATCTTCATTAACTTCTGTTCCATTGGAGTTCCATTGGATAAGAATCCCCATCCAATTTTGTATTGAGTAGTCTGGTGATGGCATTGAGTAAGACAGAGGTTGATAGATGAGTTCATACTTCAGGACAGTGTTATATATGCAGGTTTGAATAGTGTACTGAATGATGCTTTGGATACTTCAGGTCAGCAAGCCAACTGGAGAAGGACATTGTGATTGATTGTATATGCTTGTCACAGAGAGTGGCCCTATTAGGAGGTGTTGCCTTGTTGGAGTAGGTGTGTCATTGTAGGCATGTTCTTTATAACCCTAGTCCTAGCTGCCTGAAATTCAGTCTTCTCCTAGTAGCCTTCAAATGAAGATGTAGAACTCTCAGCTTTGCCATCACTATGCCTGTCTGGACACTGCCATGCTCCTGCCTTGATGATAATGGACTGAACCTCGGAATCTGTAAGCCAGCCCCAATGAAATATTGTCCTTATAAGTGATGCCTTGGTCGTGGTGTCTGTTCACAGCAGTAAGAGACTAAGACAGAATTTTTGGTAGAAGCATGTGTTGAACTAAATGGTAGTTGTTGATATCCCTGAGACAATATCTGAAGCTTAATGGCCTACACTATAGAAGTTATCAATCATCCCATAAGACACAGCAAATTGAGATCTATAAGAGCTAGAGAAACTGGGAGAATCTTACATCATCCTGAAAATGGCCTAGGTTCTGCCATAGCCAGGAGGACTGTAAACACAAAAGGTGACTTTTAGATGGGAGCCAGGCTAAAGTACCATAGTTATTTGTAAAAGTAAATCAACTTTTAGTGAAAATTGGAATGACTTAAAAGAAGTAAAAGGAACTGGGTTATGTTCTAGAAGAAAGATTGCCTCCTTTTGAAGAAATATAAAAATCAAAAGACAATTGTAGGTTTCTATTGTTGTACTATTACTATATTTGGTCTTTTGTGTAGAAGTATGTTATACAGAAATAGAAATGAAGGTAATAACTTGAAGTAAGTGATGACTTCAGTTCATGTAGTCTAAAGGGCTCTCTGAAGAAAAATGTCTAAGATGAATTTGCCAAATTGACCTATATCTTATAAGAAACTGAAGGAAAAAGAGGGGGAGAACTTGTAATATTATACTGTAGAACTCAGAAAGTTAAAAAAAGGGAATGACAGTATTATCTACTCATGGATTCAGTAGTGTTTCTACTAGAATTCCCAAAAGAGGAACTAGAAGTCTCAAAGAGGCTCACAAGAAAGGGTTGTCAACATTTTTAGGTCTGGAACAGTATTAACTCTTAATGGACATATTCATATTTTATACTTTGATTACAATTTGAGGTAGGGATCCATGACAGTGTACTTTGAATAGTACTTTTATCCTATGGGAAGGTTCTTAGTTATGGCCAATCTTTTGAATTAATATGTGGAGAAGATCCCAAAAAGATGACTTCAGTCTTATGGGTATAATTATCCTCATACTTGGTGAGATCCTTGTCTGTCCAATTGGTATTTGGAGAGTAATAATCACCTTCTGAATCTAGTAGTATGTTATTTTTAGAGGAATAGCCTACTCTAAAGGTCTTTGAAGGGGATGAGGTAGATTGTAGACTTGAAAATAATATAGGATCATAAAAAGTATAACTGGGACAAATGTTGCCAAAATTGTAGAATGATAATGCAGGGAATGAAAGCCAGGGAATTATTGGTAGGGATAGCTTCTAGAGCAAATGATAATATGTTATATAAAGACATGGTTATATCTGAAGCCACTTCCATTTTAATGGGGGATGCTCTTTTCCACATAGTGGACATATTCACTATAACCTATAAATATTTGAGTTCCTTGTATGGATGCATGTGAATAAAACCTACTTGTCAATATTTTCTTAGTCTAGTTATTCTATATTGGATAGGCCTAAAATTAGAGGGCATCTAAAGGCTGCTGCAAAACTGACATAACAGCAATGTGGGTCAGGTTTTGAACATGGATCATAAACACTGAGGAGCCAGTATGTCTATGAAAAAGAGGCTCAATTTGAATTTAGATGGCTTTTGAGGCATCTGGTCCTCACTTGAACCAGGTCAGGAAGAGGGTTCTGTATGGAAACTGATAAAATTTTATTGTATATTACTTTTGCTTATATATTCACTTGCTTGCTTTTTAAAACCATAGAGGTAGGCAAAAATATTTTTGTTTTGTTTACATCAATTGAGGTTCCTCAACATTTTACTTGTGACCATTTGACTGCCTTAAAGACTTTGAGACAATTTCTGCCTTTATTGCCTCTCCGCAGTGTAAAACATGGTCTCTTTGATCAAGATAAACATTGACTTCCTAAACTTGAAGGATCCAATTGCAGCTGCCTCATTGTTTCATGGTCCACTGAAAGATCTCAAAAGGCCATCAGATCTCCTGGAGATGGATTACAAATGTTTCTGAACCACTACATATGGGTTCTGCAAACCAAAGATACTACATATTCTTAACTGCTAACTGATGAACCAACCCTCCAGGCCTAAAAGTAATTATCTTAAATATATATATATATATATATATATATATATATATATATATATATATATGTATATGTATATATATATATATATTTATGTATGACATATGACATATGTATATATGTCAGCTTTTATAAATATCAAGAAAATCAGATGAATAGCTTATGCAAGTCAGAATGATTCAAGTAGAAGTTTCATATAAGTACACCGAGGTTAGAACTTATAAGTTTTAATAATCTTTGATCAGCTATCTATACTATCTGTCAATAATCTTTACCATCTAGAATCCCAGTTTTGTGATCTTATTTTATGATATAGGATTTTTTCTTATAAAATATATGCTTTAGATTCATATTCTATTAAATATTTTCTCCAAGTTATAAATACTTCTTGTTTTATATGCTTAGTGTCTTGATACACATAGATTAAAAACAAACAGAAAATTTCTCAATACTAAGAGAAGACTGAATCTAAATAACATTTAAGACGTAATGTAACCACAAGGTTATTTGTCAACACAATGTTGAATTATAAAGCCTTTGTATCTTTTAGATTTTTTGGTTGTTTTTTATTTTTGAATGAGCAGATTTATTTTATTTTCTAAAGTAGATTTGTTCCAATTAATGGATTTGTCCTACTGACATTAGTTATTGATTTCCTGAGGATTTTGATTAAAAACTCTAGGTTCTCCACTCTTGAGTATTAACTATAAATCACTAAATTTTATTTATTTAAACACATAGACTAGATTACATTTTACTAGAAACAAATTTATAAAGGTCTAGATAGCATGAGATGATAGTGCAAATGGCTTCTCCTTTGCATCTGCCTTCCTCCTTGGTTGGTCATAGTTTTGCACGTAGTATTAAGAAGAACCAGAGCCCTTTTTCCTTTTCTTGCACAGAACCAGATGACTAGGATGTTTCACAAAATCATCTGGAAGGAAGGTCCTCTCTCAAACATTTCTATATATTTTTTTCTGTTTGATCAAATGATATATTGAGTTTCTTTGACACCTTTGAAAGGACAAAACCCAATGAAACCTTCAGCAGAGTTGAGGCACTATCTCTTGCTTTTTTTTTTCCTTGTGAATTTCTTTTATTCTTTTATTTTCTTTTTCTTTTTTCATTACATATTTTCTTTATTTACATTTCAAATTTTGTCCCCTTTTCTCATTTCCCCTCAGGACCCCCTCCCATTTCATCCCCTCTCCCCTTACTCAGTAACCTACCCACTCCTACTTCCCTGTCCTGGCATTCCCCTACACTGGGGAATCAAGCCTTCACAAGGCCAAGGGCCTCTTCTCCCACTGATGTCCCACAAGGCCATCCTCCACTACATATGCAGTTGGAGCCATGGTCCCTCCATGTGTACTCTTTTGTTGGTAGTTTATTGCCTGGGAGCTCTGGGGTGTAATGGTCTGGTCATATTGTTGTTCCTCCTATAGGGCTGCAGACCACTGCAGCTCTTTCAGTCCTTTCTCTAGCTCATCCATTGGGGACCCTGTGCTCAGTCCAATGGACAACTGTGAGCCTCCACTTCTGCATTTGTCAGGCACTGTCAGAGCCTCATGGGAGACAGCTATACCAGGCTCCTATCAGCAAGCACTTGTTGGCATCTACAATAGTGTCTGGGTTTGGAAACCCAGGATTCCCAGGTAGATGTCTTTTCCTTCGGTTTCTGAGCCAAACTTTGTCTCTGTATCTCCTCCCGTGGGTATTTTGATCCCTCTTCTAAGAAGGACCAAAGTATCCACACCATGGTCTTCCTTCTTCTTGAGCGTCATGTGGTCTGTGAATTGTATCTTTGGTATTCCGAACTTCTGGGCTAATATTCACCTATCAGTGAGTGCATACCATGTGTGTACTCTTGTGATTAGGTAACCTCACTCAGGATGATATTTTCTAGTTCCATTCATTTGCCTAAGAACTTCATGAATTCATCATTTTTAATAGCTGAGTAGTAGTCCATTGTGTAAATGTACCACATTTACTGTATACATTCCTCTGTTGAAGGATATCTAGGTCCTTTCCAGCTTCTGGTTATTATAAATAAGGCTAGAACATAGTACAACATGTGTACTTATTGCATGTTGGTTCATCTTCTGGGTTTCTACACAGGAGTGATATAGCTGGGTCCTCTGGTAGTGCTATGTCCAGTTTTCTGAGGAATTGCCAAACTGATTTCCAGAGTGGTTGTATCAATTTGCAATTCCACCAGAAATGGAGGAGTGTTCCCATTTCTCCACATCTTTGCCAATATCTGTTGTCACCTGAGTTTTTGATCTTAGCCATTCTGACTGGTGTGAGATAGAATCTCAGGCTTGTTTTGATTTGCATTTCCCTGATGACTAGGCATGTTGAATATTTCTTTAGGCGCTTCTTAGCCATTCAATATTCCTCAGTTGAGAATTCTTTGTTTAGTTGTGTACCCCATTTTTAATTGGGTTATTTGGTTCTGTAGAGTCTAACTTCTTGAGTTCTTTGCATATATTGGATATTAGCCCTCTTTTGGATGTAGGTTAGGTAAAGATCTTTTCTCAATGAGTTGATTGCCATTTTGTCCTATTGACAGTGTCCTTTGCCTTACAGAAGCTTTGCAATTCTACGAGGTCCCACTTGTTATGTCAGAGCATAAGCTATTGTTGTTTGGTCCAGGAAATTTGCCCCTGTGCCCATGTGTTCGAGGCTCTTCCCCACTTCCCTTTCTATTAGTTTCAGTATATCTGTTTTTATGTGGAGGTCTTTGATCTACTTGGACTTAAGCTTTGTACAAGGAAAGAAGAATGGGTTGATTTGCATTCTTCTACATGCCAATTGCCACTTGAAACAGCACCATTTATTGGAAATCCTGTCTTTTCTTTTCTTTTTTTTCTTTTTCTTTTTTTCTTTTTTTTGCCACTGGTTGGTTTTAGCTCCTTTGTCAAAGATAAAGTGACCACAGGTGCCTGGGCTCATTTCTGGGTGTTCAGTCCTATTCCATCAATCTACCTGCCTGTGACTGTAACAATACCATGCAGTTTTTGTCACAATTTCTCTGGAGTACAGCTTGAGGTCAGGGAAGGTGATTCCCCCAGAAGTTCTTTTATTGATGAGAATACTTTTCATTATCCTGGGTTTTTTGTTATTCCAGATGAATTTTGGAAATTGCCCTTTCTAAATCTATGAAGAGTTGAGTTTGAATTTTGATGGAAATTGCATTAAATCTGTAGATTTTTTTTGAAAGATGGCCATTTTTACTATATCAATCCTGCTAATCCATGAGCATGGGAGATCTTTCCATCTTCTGAGATCTTCTTTGATTTCTTTCTTTAAAGACTTGAAGATCTTGTCATACAGACCTTTTACTTGCTTAGTTAGAGTCACACCAAGATATTTGATATTGTTTGTGACTGTTGTGAAAGGTGTTGTTTCTCTAATTTCATTCTTACCCTGTTTATCCTTTGAAGAGAGGAAGGCCACTGATTTGTTTGATTTGTTTATTTTATATCCAGATATTTTGCTGAAGTTGTTTATCAGGTTTAGGAGTTCTCTGGTGGAAATTTTTGGGTCACCTAAATATACTACCATATCATCTGCAAATAGTGATATTTTGACTTCTTCCTTTCCAATTTGTATCCCCTTTGTTGTCTAATTTCTCTGGCTAGGACTTCAAGTACTATATTGAACAGGTAGGGAGAAAATGGACAGCCTTGTCTAGTCCCTGATTTTAGTGAGATTGTTTCAAGTTTCTATCCTTTTAGTTTGATGTTGGCTACTGGTTTGCTGTATATTGCTTTTACTCTGTTTAGGTTTGGGCCTTGAATTTCTGGTCTTTACAAGACTTTTATCATGAAGGGGTATTGGATTTTGTCAAGTGCTTCCTCAGCGTCTATTAAAATGATCATGTGGTTTTTTTCTTTGATTTTATTTATGTAGTGGATTACATTGATGGATTTCCTTATATTAAACCATCCCTGCATCCCTGGGATGAAGCCTACTCAACTAAGATGGATGATTTTTTTAATTCATTCTTGAATTCATTTTGAGAGAATTTTATTGATTATTTTTGCATTGATATTCATAAGGGAAATTGGTCTGAAGTTCTCTTTCTTTGTTGGGTCATTTTCTGGTTTAGGTGTCAGAGTAATTGTGGCTTCATAGAATGAATTGGGTAGAATACCTTCTGTTTTTATTTTGTGGAATAATTTTGTTGAAGAGTATTGGTATTGGGTCTTTGAAGGGCTGATATAACTCTGCACTAAACGCATCTGTTCCTGGGCCTCTTTTTTGGTTGGGAGATTATTAATGACTGATTCTAATTATTTTGGGTTCATGGGACTGTTTACATCATTTATCTGATCTTGATTTAATTCTGGAACCTGCTATCTGCTTAGATAATGGTCCATTTCATTCAGATTGTCCAATTTTGTTGAGTATAGGCTTTTGTAGTAGGATCTGATGATTTTTGGATTTCCTCATTTTCCATTGTTATGTCTCCTTTTTCATTTCTGATTTTGTTAATTAGGATACTGTATCTGTGCCCTCTGATTAGTTTGACTAAGGACTTATCTATCTTGTTGATTTTCTTAAAGAACCAACTCCTGGTTTTGTTGATTCTTTGTGTAACTCTTTTTGTTTCTACTTGGTGGATTTCAGCTGTGAGTGTGATTATTTCCTGCCTTCTACTCCACTTGGATCTATTTGCTTCTTTTTCTTCTAGAGCTTTCAGTTGTGCTGTTAAGCTGCTATTGAATGCTCTCTCCTGTTTCTTTTTAGAGGTATGCAGAGCTAGCTGTTTTCCTCTTAGCACTGCTTTCATTGTATCCCATAAGTATGTTGTGACTTCGCTTTCATAAAATTCTAAAAAGTCTTTAATTTCTATATTTCTTCCTTGACAAAGTTATAATCAAGTAGAACATTATTCAGCTTCTACATGTATGTAGGCTTTCTATTATTTTTGTTCTTATTGAAGACTAGACTTAGTCCATGATGATCTGATAGAATACTCGAGGTTATTTTAATCTTCTTGTATCTGTTGAGGCCTGTTTTCTGACCAATTACATGGTCAATTTTGGAGAAGGTACCATGAGGTGCTAATAAGAAGGTACATTCTTTTGTTTTAGAATAAAATGCTCTACAGATATCTGTTAAATCCATTTGTTTCCTAACTTCTGTTACTTACACAGCATCTCTGTTTAGTTTCTTTTACCACGATCTGTCCACTGATGAGAGTGGGGTGTTGAATACTCCTACTATTATTGAGTGAAGTACAATGTGTACTTTGAGCTTTAGAAAAGTTTCTTTTATGAATGTGGGTACCCTTGCATTTGAAGCATAGATGCTCAGAATTGAGAGCTCTTCTTGGTAGATTTTAACCTTGATGAGCATGAAGTGTCCCTCCTTATCTTTTTTGATAACTTTAGGTTGAATATTGATTTTATTCGATATTTGAATGGCTACTCCACTTGTTTCTTCGAACCATTTGCTTGAAAAATTGTTTTCCAGCCTTTTACTCTGAGGTAGTGTCTGTCTTTGTCCCTGAAATGGGTTTCCTTTATCCAGAAAAATGTTGGGTCTTGTTTATGTAGCCAGTCTGTTAGTCTATATCTTTTTATTGGGGAATTGAGCCCATTGATACTAAGAGATATTAAGGAAATGTGATTGTTGCTTTTGGGGGTTTTGCTGTTGTTGTTGCTGTTGTTACAGGTGGAGTTATGTTTATGTGACTATCTTCTTTTTGGTTTGATAATAGAATATTATTTTCTTGCTATTTCTAGGGAGTAGATTTCTTCCTTGTGTTCGAATTTTCCCTTTATTATCCTTTGAAGTACTGAATTTGTGGAAAGATAGTGTGTAAATTTGGTTTTGTCATGGAATTCCTTGGTTTCTCCATCTATGGTAATTGAGAGTTTTGCTGGGTATAGTAGCCTGGGCTGGCATTTGTGTTCTCTTAGGGTATGTACGACACCTGCCCTGGATCTTATGGCTTTCACAATCTCTGGTGAAAAGGCTGGTGTAATTCTGATAGGTCTACCTTCATATGTTACTTCACTTTATTCCCTTACTGCTTTTAATATTGTTTCTTTGTTTTGTTCATTTGGTGGTTTGATTATTATGTAACAGTAGGAATTTCCTTTCTTGTCCAATTTATTTGGAGTTCTATAGGCCTCTTGTATGTTCATGGGTATCTCTTTCTTCAGGTTAGCTAAGGTTTCTTCTATAATTTTGTTGAAGATATTTACTGGCCCTTTAAGCTGGAAATCTTTACTCTCGTCTATAACTATTATCCTTAGGTTTGGTCTTCTCATTGTGTCCTGGATTTCCTTGATGATTTTGCATTTTGCATTTTCTTTGATGGTTGTGTCAATGTATTCTATGGCATCTTCTGCACCTGAGATTCTTCTATCTCTTATATTTTGTTGGTAATGCTCACATTTATAACTCCTGACCTCTTTCCTAGCTTTCTATTTCCATAATTTTCATCCTTTGTGATTTCTTTATTGTTTCTACTTACATTTTTAGATCCCGGATGGTCTTGTTCAATTCCTTCACCTGTTTAGTTTTCTGTTTTCCTGTAATTCTTTAAGGGATTTTTGTGTTTTCTCTTTAAGGTCTTCTACAGGTTTTCCTATGTTCTCCTGTATTTCTCTAAGGGAGTTATTTATGTTCTTCTTAAAGTCCTCTATCTGCATCATGAGATGTGATTTTAAATCCAAATCTTGCTTTTCTAGTGCTTTGGGGTATCCCGGACTTGCTTTTGTGAGAGACTGTTTTCTCATGATGCCATGTAGCCTTGGCTTCTATTGGTAAGTTTTTTTTTTCTTTTGCTTGCTTTTCAACATCTGGTTATCTCTCATGTTAATTGGTCTTGCTGTCTCTGGATTAAGCTTGTTTCTCCTGTGGGCCTGTAAACAAGTCAGCACTCCTGGGAGACCAGCTCTCCCCTGGCAGGACCTATGCACAAAGGGCTGTGGTGCAATCCTAGCTCCTGTTTTTAGACCAAGGCAGGAAGAAACCTGTCCCAGCTGCTCCACCACTTCTGTGTCCTGTGAGTTCCTGGCAGGTCCTGCCTTAGATAGTCACTGGAGAGAAAATGGTGATTTCACTTCTGAGTCCAGGAGTCAGAGCACTCCCTGGAGATGAGTGCTCCCTTGGCAGGAACATTGCACAGAGGTCTGTGGTTAGTTAATTTTTAATATTATTTCTCATGTATGACATTGGATAGTGAACTATTTTATGGAGAAGATGAAACAGGACCAAAAGTACATAGAGCCACAATTCATTTTGCTGGGTATAAGACTTTTTATTGACTGCTTACTTCTCTCAGAAATTGAATTTTGAGACTCTATTTTCTTATGGCTTTTAGAGTAATTATCAGAGAAATTTGCTTAGATATATGAGGGATATCTGAAATTTTGCTTGACAGTTTTATTTTGCAATTTTTAAGGTCTCTATTTACTGGTACTTTTGACAGCTTCACTGCAACATTTAAACATTATATAGAACACATTATTTTTTATCTGCTCTGTTTGGAATACAATGGATACTCCTGTCCATGAATATGTGTTACTTTCTAGAACAAGGTGCTATGACAGCATTGATTACTTTGCTATCCTATTATTTCCTTAAGTCCTAATTCATATAACTAAAGTCTAAAATGGGTGCATATTTACTCATTTTATTATGTGAAATTCAGTATAGTTTATTCTTAAATTTTTCATCTGATGAGGTGTTTAGAAAGATCTGTATTCAAGTTCAGATATTCATTCTTTTAATTAATCACTAGTCAGTTAAAGGTGCTGAATATATTACTTTGTATTTGTTGCCCATTTATATTTCTTCATCTGAAAAGTGTCCTTTTTAGTTCAATTACTTATTTGTGTAACAGCAAACAATGACTTTGTCACACACTGTGGACCATCTTTAATCTTCATTAATTATAAAAAGGCCTTTACTATGAAAATTAAAGTACTACATAGAATGAAATTTGAGTAGATATCAAAGAAAGATAATACAACTTGTGTAGTATCAGAAATGTTCTACAGATTCAATATAATCCCTATACAAATTTAATAGCATTCTACAAAGATATAGATTAAAATTTCATATATATATATATATATATATATATATATATATGTATATATATATGGAAGGTCAAAGGGCCAAATAAAGGTTGCTAAGGAGTAATGAAGGTCATCAAAATACCCAACTTCAGTGTCTAATAAATAATCACTGGAAACCTATAGTATAATACTGGCACAAATGTTGTCACATTGACCAAGTAGAATAGAAAATCCAATAATGAGCCTATGTAACTATGGTTATCTTTCATTTGAAACAGTCAACATATGCATTTAAAAGAATGAAAAATTTTTTCCCATGAGTATTTCTTGAAAGACACAAAAAGATCAGAATTAGATCTCCTTTCAACTTGTTCAGAAATTCAGATAAAAATGGATCAAAACCTTTAATATAGCAACTTCTTCTTTGAAAGATACTTGAGGCAGAAAGAGAATCACTATAATACCTTGGTATAGATAGTCAGTTTTTAAATGGGATCCCAATAACTTAGGTTATAATGGCAAGGAGTAACAATGGAAGCTTATGAAATTACAAAGATTCTGCACAATGAAGAAAAGAATAATGAAGAGTTAGCTGTAATTTTAGATTAATTTGTACTTCTTGTCTAAGCATTTTTGTTGGTATTTTTAAGATTTTCTTTGTTTTCTAATATTTGACATTGTTATGAAATTCCTATTAAATTTTATTTAGCTTTGTATACTTCTATATTGCAGTGAGACTCTTTATAATAATGTAAACCATTTTGTCCTTTGTTTTATTTACAATCTTTTTGTACAAGGTTTTTGCCATTGAGACACAATATGTTATCTGCTTTTCATACTTTTTAATGATGTAATATTGGAATTCCATATATATATATATCAGTTATTATTTATGTTATAATTATATATATAATATATATATATATATAATTACATTATAATTATTTATATATAATTTTTATTTATATTATAATTATATATATATATATATATATATATATATATATATATATATATATATATAGTACAGTTCTTTAGCCAAGATTATTTGGCTGGGCACTGTTGCAAGATATTTGATAATACTGTGAAATCCAAGATTGAGTTATTTATTACAAAAACCTGTTTCTAACTGGGGTGTTGCTTAGCCTTTAGCACATATAGATATGCCCTTCACACATACCTTTAATCACAAACAATGAAAGTAAAATTAGTTTNTAGAAGGAAGCAACCATGTTTGAAAGTGTTGTCTAATCAAGTGGCATACAAAGTGATAAAGTGAAGATAGATTTGACTGAATAGGATATACACAACTCTTCCAAGAAATGTTTTCAGTATCTAAAATTGCTAAAATTCAACCTGATGAACTTTTCTAGGTCTCTGCTTTTCAGAATTTTTCCTTTTAAATGATATTATTATCCTATTTCAAAGCAACTTTGTGGTACAAATGTCACTTTATTATTCATAACCACCCAAACTTCGCAGACATATAAGCCTTAGACTTTCTTTTGCCTATTTCTAATATGTCCTAAGTCAAGTTACTGAAAATACAGTTAAATGCCTGTATCTTTGGGAAGCCCCATAGAAGGAACATCAATATGAACTAACCAGTATCCCAGAGCTCCTTGGAACTACACCACCAATCAAAGAAAACACATGGTGGAACTTGTGGCTCTAGTTATATATGTAGCAGAGGATGGCCTAGTCAGTCATCAATGGGAGGAGAGGCCCTTCATCCTGTAAAGGCTCTATGCCCTAGGACCAGGAATGGGAGTAAGTGGGTTGGGGAGCAGGGGGAGGGAGGAGGGGATAGGGGATTTTTAGAGGGGAAACTAAGAAAGGGGATGACATTTGAAATGTAACTAAAGAAAATATCTATTTTTTTAAAAGAAAATCTTTGAGCCTTAGCCAGGCATTGTGGCTCATATTTATAGTTTTACCAAGGGAGTAGGTAAGATGGAGTACAATGTAATTTCAAGGCCATCCTGAGCTACCCTGTCTCAAAAAAGAAATTAAAGTTGTTAAATTAGGGAGAAAGAGCTCTAGAAAGGGGGATATGTAGGACATAGGTACCAGGAAGGGGGAGTGGGAATATGGAACAGGGGAGGATTTAATGAGGAAGGGAAGAAGAGGAATGCAGATTAAAAAAAATAGGAAAATATTACCCTGTAAGAAAACTTATTGGCCAGGGAAGAAATAAAGAAATTTAATGAACATGTTGACATATCATACCCAAATATATGGAACACAATAAAAGCAGTAATAAGAGGAAATTTCATAGAAATGAGTGCCCTAGTAAAGTAAGTGGGGAAATCTTACACTAATAACTTAACAGCACACCTGAAAACTCTAGAACAAAAAGAAGCAAACTCACCAAGAGGAGTAGAATGCAGGTAATAGTCAAATTAAGGGCCCAAATCAACCAAACAGAAACAAAGAGAACACTACAAAGAATCAACAAAACCAAAAGCTGTATTTTTTTTCTTGAGAGAATAAAAAAGTTAGATAAACTTATAGTCAAACTAACTAAAGGGCCCAGGGGTGGTATCCAAATTAACAAAATCAGAAATGAAAGGGGAGATATAACTACAGAAACTGAGGAAATTCAAATAAGTCATCAGATTCAACTACAAAATCCCATACTCAACAAAACTGTAAAATCTAGATGAAGTGGATGGTTTTCTAGACAGATACCACAAACCAAAGTTAAATCAAGAGCAGGTAAACTGTTTAAAGAAGCCCATATTGCACAAGGAAATAGAGGAATTCGTTAAGAACCTCCCAACCCCCCCCCCAAAAAAAAAAAAAAAGTCTATGACCAGATGTATTTAGTGCAGAATTCTATCAGGCCTTCAAAGAAGATCTGATAGCCATATTCCTCAAACTGTTTCATAAAATAGAAACAGAAGGAACACTACCTTATTCGTTCTATGAAGCCACAATTACTCTAATACCTAAACCACACCAAGACTCAACCAAAAAAGAGAACTTCAGACCAATCTCACTTATAAATATTGATACAAAAATACTCAATAAAATTCTTGCAAACAGAGTCCAAGAACACATCAAAACCATCATTCACCACGATCAAGTAGGATAAATCCCAGGGATGCAAGGTTGGTTCAATATATAAAAATCCATTAGTATAATCTACTACATAAACAAACTCAAGGAAAAAATATCATATGATCATCTCCTTAGGTTCAGAAAAAGCATTTGACAAAATACAGCACTTCTTCATGTTAAAAGTATTGGAGACATCAGGAATTCAAGGCTCATACCTAAACATAATAAAAGTAATCTACTGCAAGCCAACAGCCAATATCAAATTAAACGGAGAGATACTTGAAGTAATCCCACTAAAATCAGGGACAAGACAAGTATGCCCACTTTTCCTATATCTATTCAATATAGTACTCCAAAAGCTAGCTAGAAACAAATTGAAAAAGGCATCCTAGGGAAGTAGGTGGTTAAGGGTTTCTCCAGAATGTACCAGAGACCTGGGAGGCGAGAGACTCTCAGGACTCAAACGGAGGGACCTTAGATGAAATGCCTGACCATAGTGAGAGAGATTTTTCTAGAGTCTACCCCCAGCAGGAAGACAGGGCATCAAATGAGGGAGGAGGTTGCCATCCCACAGTCAAAACTTTGACCTGTAATTGTTCCTGTCTGAAAGAACTACAGGAATGTGAATAAAGAGGAGCCCGTGGAAAAGATGGTCCACCAACAGGTCTAAGATGGGATCCAGCTCAAAGGGAGGTCCCAAGGACTTACAAGTTTACTGAGGCAATGGAGGGAGTGCTCACAAAAAGGACCCTATCATGATTTCCCTCTGAAAGACCCAACAAGCAGCTGAAAGAGTCAGATGCACATATTTGTACCCAACCAATGAACAGAAGCTGCTGACCCCTGTGGTTGAATTAGGGAAAAGCTGGAAGAAGCTGAGGAGGAGGATAACCCTGTAGGAGAACTAGCAGTCTCAATTAATCTGGACCCCGATATTTATCAAACACTGGACTACCAATCAGGAAGCATACATCAGCTGATATGAGGCCTACAACGCATATAAAGCAGAGGACTGCTGGGTCTGTGTTCAATTAGAAATCATGAAATTGGAGGCCCCAAAGCGTTTAGAGATCAGGTGTGGTGGGAGTTGGGGGGGTGACATCCCTGTGAAGACAGGGGAATGGGGAGGAGGTATTCTATGTTGAACAGTGGAAGGGTGGACGGGAGGGTGCAGAATAAAATCTGGAGTGTAAAAATAAATAAATAAAAAATAAATGAAAAAAAGAATACTTATAATGCAAATATGTTATGATACATGTAATATATTTATATAATAGCTTATGTAGTATACAATATCACAGATATAAAATATATCTATAATATAAACAAAATGTTGTGTGTTTACGTGTGTGTATGATTGTGTCTTCAGGCATCTATGTATGAATTTAGGCCATATAATACTCAGCTCAAAAGTCATAGACTATCTAACAAAAACCCCGTTGCTAAGAATGGGAAAACTCTTATTAAGTTGTCAACGAGCGGAGTCCAAGTAACTTTCAAAATATTATAGCATTTTGCCATTTTCCCTGTTTTTCATCCAGAAATTAAAATAAAGCTCTTATTGCTGAAGACATTCCACAGTCCAGATACAGGGCCTAGGAACTTTGAGCTGGAGCTATAAGGATTATGAAGAATAGTTGTGAATTTTAGAGGGGGTAAGTATACAGGGAGAATTTGAACAGAAGAGAGGTTATGGAGACCTTTAAAATTTGACAAAAGGCATTTTCATTATGATATGATCATGACCCTACGGGAGTGAGGTGGTGGAAAAGTAGTTATTTGAGTGCTATTTTCCCTATTAGTTCAGATGTTTGAACATTTAGTCTTCAGTTGGTGACTCTGGTTGAACTTGGAGAGTTCAAACACTCCTTGACATTTCCAGCTCACTTTCTCAACATTACACTTATTCTTGAAACTATGGTCTCTCAGAATCCTCTTGCAGGTGTCATACAGGCTGTATGTTGCCACGCATCATCATCATTATGGACTCCTATTCCCTTGAAATAATAAACCAAAATATACCTTTACTTCCAAAACTACCTTAGCCATATTTTATCACAACAATGAGAAAGTAATAGAGAAGTCAGTTGTTGATTTCTTAAATTTTTAAAATTACCTTGAAAGAATTCTGTAGCTGCTTGTATTTTAATGCTAATTGTATCCTCCAAGGGTTTACACATAGCTTCTGGGAACCTGCCCTCAGTTAATTCTGATTGGTAAATAAAGATGCCAGCAGCTAGTAGCTGGGTAGAGGACAGACATAAGCTGCGTTTTTAGGTTTTTCCAAGCTTAGGACCATGAAGAAGCATGAAAGGAGAGAGAAGCATGAAAGGAGAGAGACACCATGTCTTAGGAGTGTGCAGAACAAAGGAAGAGCTGCCATGGGGTAGAGAAGCAAGGAGAGTGCCCTGGGACAGTTGGCCAAGAAAATGTGGCCCAGAGGGCTGACTAATTGGGGTTAAGAAGAGCCAAGAAGAAACGTAGATATTAGTAAGTAGTAACTCAGCATTATCAGTAGGAGGTAGATTCTAACAACATTGAGGTTAGGCAGAGGCCCAGCTATTAAGATGCTTAAGCCATATTAAATATAAACGCTGTATGTGTGTCTTTCTTCTGGGAACATAAACCATTGAGGCAGGTAGTAACCCTGAGATGGGATTTATTAAAATATTAATACTACAATTTTTTTTAATTCTGTGATTGTGAAACTTCAAGTAAATGGTGGCAATAATTCTCAAGTTCCTTTTCTGGATTCATAGAGCCAAATATTTATGGTTTATTATTAGATGTTTATTTGATGAAATGCATTCATCAGTGTTTAAATGATGGACCATCTGGGATTCCTGATTTAAATTATGCCTTAATGTAATTTCATATATTAAAAACACCCAGACAAAGGCTACTTCAGAAAGAAGAGCTTATTTTGGATCATTGTTCCAAAATAATTAGAATCCTTTTTTTTTTTTTTGAAGGTTGGAGCAGAGTACATGAAGATATATGGGTAGGTAAATGGGGATTGTTTGGGAGGAATTGATAGAGGGTAAAAATATGCTTACAATATAATGTTTGATAAATGCTTTTAATTAAAGGGATACAAGTCAAATATGGTGTAAAAGACAAGGCAGCATGCAGCAAGTATGATGGCAGAAACATGTAATTAAGAACTCAAATATTCAAATGTAACCATGAAGTTGAGAGAATGACTAAAATAGCAGAGCTTTAAAATTCTCTAATACCACCTGTGTGACACATTTCTCCTAACAAGGCCATACCTTCTAAACCACACTGAATAGTGTTACCTACTTGGGCACCATGTGTTCAGATATTTGAATCTATGTTAGACATTCTTACTTACAGGACTACACCATGACTTGATATTTAAAACAAAACAAAACAAAACAAAACAAAAAACCAAAACAAACTAAGTATTTTTATAGCATGTCTGGAAAAAATAAAAGCATATTTGTTTTTCGCAATTTTATGCAAGTAGAAATTTAAAATTTTAGTAAAGTAAAGAGAAATAAATAATTTGGAAGTGACAAATGACAGTCCCTGCCCACAAGTGGCACAGTTGACTTTTATGAAAAAGCAAAGGCCTCTTGAGAATATGTGGTAGACTTATTAAAGGAAATTTATAAAAGTGACAAGTAGCAAGGTTGCTGCAGGTTATTAGGTTATACTGTGAACACCAAGATTGTGTTATTTACGGAAGAAAGCTGTTTCTTGTTATAGTGTGTGTAAGCCTCAATACACAACTTTAATTCCAAAGAATAAAGTTAATGTTAGTTTATAAAGGGCAGTGGCACAGGAGTGGGTAGTTGGGTAGGTGAGCACCCTCATCGAGGCAGGGGGGAGAGGAGGTAGGATTGGGGTTTTTGGAGGGGAATCTGGGAAGGGGGATAACATTTGAAATGTTCATAAACAAAATAACCAATAAATGTTTTTTTTTTTTCAAAAAGGAGGTGACTTCTAATTAAGTGCAAAGTGGTAAATCAGAGACAGATTTGACAGCTATGTTATACTCTAGAGTTGGGGTCTCCCACCTCCACTGATCACTCTCCATCTAAACATTATATTGCGCCCCCTACAGGTGCACAGAATTGCTACTGAGAAGACCTCCCCAGATCTCCCAGAATGCAGCGTCGTCAGACTCAATCCTTGGACCCACCTACGTCATCTCTGCCCAATATCGCTTGGACCGTCCACTATCACTCAGACCCGCCTACCACATACTCATCTCTGCCTAGATCCTTGGACCACCACGGCAGCTTCAAAGGGACTCAAGGCAGGCTGGGAATTTTTCCTTGTATTTAAGCAAGCCCTATTATTAAAACGCGAGCGCTCTGCTCAGCGAAACGACAGGGCATCATTTATTTTCCTTTTGCAGCCCTATTCTTTCAGTATGTCCAAGCCCTTCAGTACGAACCCAGTCCAAAGTGTTTGTGCGCACACAGAAACGCACACTCTAGTCTCATAAGAAAAGAGTGGAAAGGAAAGCTATTTAGGAGAGCACAGAAAGAGAATAAAAAGGAGAAATGAAGGAGGCAATGATACAAGGACTGTTGTACAGAGAATGAGAAGGAGCCAGGAGATTGCAACATATTGCCAAAGTTAATATGAAGTTAAGCAGAGCAATTCAGGAGTTATTTAGATAGAAGCAATAGTGAATCAGTCTGCTTGGAGAGAAGCTTGAGCCAGAATAGAAGAATTGATCAGCCAGCTAGAGTCTAGAAAGAGCTACAAATGGTAAGCTTATTCAGCAGTAAGCTTAATAGGTTGAAAATGTTCTAGGACTAAACATGGGGGAAAGAAGATTCTAGGACTAGGCATAGTTTAGCAGTCAGAGCCAGTAAGCCTCTGAGACAACAAATGAATCAGACCAATAAAAGATACTTTTACAAAAGATCATTATACAAACCTGTTTTTTCTCAGTACAAATAATAAGCAAGTACAAAATCCAATAAATGATGACTTTGTACAGTCTCATAAAGTGCAAGAAAGGCTGGGAATGTTAAAATATTGTGAAGACACATATTTATCTTAGTTTCTTTTTCTATTATCATAAAATATTCTTAAAAAAACAAGGAAGGGACAATTTATTTTAGTTCATTATTCAAGATATTATGTAGTAGCTCATATCGTAGAGTATTCATAGTAGCAGAAATATGAAGTATCAAGTCATAGCACACCCACTATCAAGACAGAGGTATGAATGCAAACTAGTCTTTAATTCACTTTTTCTATTTCATACAGTCAGTTCAGAATGCCCTGCAAGGAAATGGTCGTACCCACAAATTAGATAGATATTCTCACATCAAACAATACAATCAAAATAACTCTCTACATCCATACACATAACCTCATCTCACACATAGTTCTAGATCCTGTCAAATAGATAGCTAACAGTAACTATCATGGTATTTTAAAATTAGAAATTTTGCTGAGAAAAATTAAAGAAGTAATTTGTGATCAATACTATGATTAGTAACTAGAAGACCTAATGTTTTAAAAGTATGCATTATCTCGAAGTATATGACTGCATTCAGTGAAGTTGAAGTCATAGTTTCAATATACAGTGGCACAGAAAATTTGAAGAACAAAATTATACTTACTGATCTCAAGAGACTATTAACATAAGAAATATGTGGTATTGGTTTAAATGTGAAGCGATATAGACAATGAAATGATAGATGCTTCAGAAATATTCAACATATGTGGATACATATTGTACAAAGTCGTCAAAGTGAGACAATCTGGAAAGGGCATATTTCTGAGCACATATAAATGAAGCATATGGAAATAAAAGGGAAGATCAACCATTGCTTTACATAATTTACAAAGCTGTGTCATAGTTCCTAAAGTAATAACGCTCAGTATAAAATATTTCATGAACATAATGTAAATATTCATGATCTTGAGGTGAAGCAATATTTCTTATGTAGAATATAAAGAAAAAAACTCTCAAAAATAATGTATTTTCTAAATCAAAAGTAAAGCTTTCTACTCTTTTAAAGTAATTACAAAACCAGAAAGCAAACCAGAGCCTGGAAAATATTCACAGTACAGCTTTACGGCTAAGAGCATGATTCTATTATGTATCATTATCTTATATAATTCAATGATATAATCATTAAAACATATTAATACTTCCAACAGATTAAAAGAAAAATTTCACAAAATAATATTGGCTACTGCTAACATTCTATAGTGCACTAGAATGTACATATGTAAGACTGACAAAATACAGTGTCAGTACTGACATAGAGTAGAATGAGATCATGCATATCACTTTGAGAAGAGTAAATTGATATAATGACTCTAGATAATACTGTGAGAATTTTCTGTAAGTGAAGTACATATTCTCATATAAAAAACATTTAGTTTTTAAGTATCTTATCAACAAAAATTAAAGTAAGCGTATTTGTATGCAAATGTTCATGATAATAACCCTACAACAAATGGCCAAAATATGAAGTTGAGTAAAATGCCCATGGAAAATTAAATAGTTCTTTGTTTTGTTGTATACTCACATGATCATCACATGACAATAAAATTACAAGACAAATATTGATATATGTAGCAGCTTTTTCACCCCCCCCATATATTATGTTAAATAAAGAGAACCCTGTGCCACCTTGGACACAAACTTGGAGGACTGTCCCACTGTCCCAGAGGATGGAAAGATCTACACTCATGGATTGGCAGGATTAATATAGTAAAAAATGGCTGCCTTGTCAAAAATCAATCTACAGATTCAATACAATCCCCAACAAAATTCTAACTCAATTCTTCACTAAGTTAGAAAGGGCAATTTGCAAGTTCATCTGGAATAATAAAAAAACCTAGGATAGCAGAAACCATTCTCCACAATAAAAGAACCTCTGGTGGAATCACCATGCCTGACCTCAAGCTGTACTACAGAGCAATTGTGATAAAAACTGCATGGTACTGGTACAGAAACAGACAGGTAGATCAATGGAATAGAACTAAAGACCCAAAAATGAACCCACACACCTATGGTCACTTGATCTTTGACAAGGGAGCTAAAACCATCCAGTGGGAAAAGGACAGCATTTTCAACAAATGGTAGTGGCTCAATTGGAAGTTATCATGTAGAAGAAAGTGAATTGATCCATTCTTATCTCCTTTTACAAAGCTCAAGTCTAAGTGGATCAAGGAATGCCACATAGAATCAGAGACACTGAAACTTATAGAGGAGAAAGTGGGGGAAAGCCTCAAAGATATGAGCACAGGGAAAAGTTCCTGAACAGAAAAGTAATGTCTTGTTTTGTAAGATTGAGAATTGACAAGTGGGACCTCATAAAATTACAAAGTTTCTGTAAGGCAAAAGACACTGTCAATAAGACAAAAAAGCCACCAACAGATTGAGAAAGGATTTTTTTACATTTCAAAGTAATTTTAATCTGCATGAAAAATAATAGGAAACATTAGTTGATAAAGTTAAGTTGCTAATGTCATTGGCCCAGGTGCTTGTATTAATCATATGAAACTTGTCCATACTTTACAAGACCATAACTTACAAAATTGATATAGGTCATAATTCATTATAACTTCTTTTTTATAATCTACAAAATCATACACTTCAAATAGCATCAGTATGTTTATTATGGATTCTGATTCTTATATGGTTTGTTACTGAGGTAATTCTGTTGACTCACAATGTGTCATTGGGATATGATAAAAAAAAAGAATTAGTACTTTGCTGAATCATTTGCTCATCACGTTTGGGGAACTATTTTTCCCTTGAAATATATGTGTGTATTATTTCAATCAACTAATAATTACAAATTATATATATATATTTGGTTTTTCTAAACAGGGTTTCTCTATGTAGTCCTGGCTGTCCTGGAACTCACTTTGTAGACCAGGCTGGCCTCGAACTCAGAAATCTGCCTGCCTCTGCCTCCTGAGTGCTGGGATTAAAGGTGTGTGCCATCACACCTGGCTACAAGTATATTTTATAGTCTCTAAAATACTAGAAAAATTTCAAACAGTTCAAAGTATGAAAACTTCGTGGTATACACCTCCTAATAGGGCCACTCCCTGGGCCAAGCATATATAAACCTCTACAGCTTATTTGCCTAATAATGTACATAATTTATTTCATGTTCCTCATTTGGGGAATGTTCTCCCTACCAAGGCTAATGGACTGAGTCATAATCAGAATTAGCAAAATTCTGGAAAGCAAGAATGTATCTGATGGTTCTCTGCAAAATGGTGATGCTGCACCCTTTAGGACTGCCTTGAATGCTATGGGAAAGAACTCTGAGAGCATGAGTTCAAGAATACATAAATCAGTGTAAGAGCTGTTCTTTACAGGATTTTTCAACTGTGGAAAATATAAGGATGCAATATGAATTGTGTTAGGGGCTCCATGGTCCTGAAAGAACAGAGGCAACTGGACTAATGAATCAGCTAATTCAGAAAGATATTAAAGGGAACATGTTTTGGTCAATAGAGGAAAAAAAAACCTCAATCAAGAATGAGAAATGAGCCAGGTATGGTAGCACACACCTTTAATCCCAGCACTTGGGAGGCAGAGGCAGGTGGATTTCTGAGTTTGAGGACAGCCTGGTGTACAGAGTGAGTTCCAGGACAGCCAGGGCAATACAGAGAAACCCTGTCTCAAAAAACCAAAAAAAAAAAAAAAGAGAAAAGGAAAAGAAAAGAAAAGAAAAGAAAAAGAAAAGAAAAGAAAAGAAAGAAAGAAAGAAAAAAAGAAAGAAAGAAAGAAAAATGAATAGTCAAAAAAAAGTCTCAGATAGATGGTTATATAATATTGTGGTAAAATGATGGCCTCCATCATGGAAACCACCAACAATTCATTTGGTAATTTGGTACAGATATTCTACTCCCTAAAGAATGTAGTTATATGTGCAATTTAAATAGAGGGTGGAGATGGACAAAAAGTCTTGCTTCAAAAAAAAAAAAAAAAAAAGAAGATGATGGCTTGGTATTCCTGCTTTCTGGAATTGCTTAATAATTTCCAATAATAAGCCTTGGAGTTGCTGAGATAAAACAAGAAAAATCCAAAGATTAACAGAATACATTGAGGTAGCTAAGAATTATAAAATTGAACTTCAATGCTGCTTGCATTGGCATAAACAAGAGCTTACTAAAATATAAAAATATTTATAAGAAGTATTATATTTAATGCTAATTATATCACATAAAAGAGCCTCTATGTCAATAGCCTCTATGTCTAGATTGGGAAAGCACAAGTACTGCCCAGAGAACCACATAGGAGATATATATATATATATATATATATATATATATATATATATATATATATATATATCCATATATCTGCTGTCTGCTTTATTTACCTTAAATGTGCTCTGTATTTCAATTTCTCTTTCTAGGAGTCAAGCTGCTAATGTCATAAAATACAGTTATATAATGATCAAAAAGAAACCTGGAATAAATGATTAAATGGATAAGAAATTTCTAAGGAAGTTGCTTATTCAAATAAAAGACCAGGTTTTGGTCTGCAAGAGAACTATCTCAAGCAGATTACAGAGCTTTCAGGTTGCACCGATCAATGCCTCTGAGCCATTCTTTCACCATTGCCATTCACCCCTTGCTCAGGACTCTCAAACTGAGGCTGGAACTCAACAAAATAAAATGAAACAGTTACTATAGAATACAATTTAATAGTTTCATAGTTTGTTATTCATCCCAATAATCTTAATAATATATCTCAAAGAATTGAAAGCACAACCTCATAAAATTTTGTTTGTGTACAATTACAACATTTTAATTAACAGTTAATCGAACTTGAAGTAATCAGTGTTTTCATTCGACATGAAAATGCATACACAAATTTGGTGTATTTAAATAATGGAACATTAACAAAATTTTCAGGACAACATAGATTCATACTTTACACATTTTACAAAGTGAAGAAGTTAGACTCAAAGTCAGATCATGCATGAATATTTAAAAGTAACTTTGCCAAGTAAATATCAATAATATTGGGTACTTGAAACACATATAGGCAAAAATTTATAGCTAAATCCTTGCAAGTGAGATAGCTTGATTTCTATCTATTTAGAGTAAGATACACAAGTAAGAAATTGTACATGCTTTGCCTAATAATAATAAATTGATTGTTATCCATGCCAAGTTTCAGAATCTTTGAATCATTTATGTTTATAAAATTACATTGTTGAATATATGGAAATGCATTTTTAAAAGTTTTAAAAAACTGATTATAATAAAATGTATAGATGAGGAGTGACAGGTTCGGTATCTGTAGGTATTAAAACAACAAACTTAGAATGCAGTTAGAAATGATAGTGGTTTAAGAAAATGACGGTAGAAGGCTGTCTCCTAGGCTATTATACTTCTCCCTCCATGAATAGTTGGTTAGTGTCGGGCATGAAATCTCAACTATCGAATTATCTTTTTTTTTTTTTTTAGATATTTTCTTTATTTACATTTCAAATGTTATGCCCTATCCTCATTTCCCCTCTGAAAACCTCCTATCTCATTTCCCCTCCAACTGCTCCCCAACCCACCTACTCCTGCTTCCCTGTCCTGGCATTCCCCTACACTGGGGCATTGAGCCTTCACAGGACAGAGGGCCTCTCCTCCCATTGATGACCGACTAGGCCATCCTCTGCTACATATGCAGTTGGAGTCAGTCATGAGTTCTTCCATGTGTAATATTTGGTTGCTGGTTTAGTTCCTGGGAGCTCTGGGGGTACTGTTTGGTTTATATTGTTCTTCCTATGGGGCTGCAAACCCCTTCAGCTCCTTCAGTCCTTTCTCTAGCTCCTCCATTTGGGACACTGTGCTCAGTCCAGTGGTTGGCTGGAAGCATCCACCTCTGTATTAGTCAGGTTCTGGTCAGCCGTTTAGGAGATGTAGGGCAGCAGGCATGGGTGAATAAAAGGAGTGGGAGAGATCCAGCATCCCACCAGAGTTCCTGTGCTCTGGGCAGATGGATGTAGAGGACTGCTGCCCGCTTTCTACCTGGCCCCAGGTGGGTATCTGGTGGTGTGAAGCCAAGGACCCAATCCGCAGGAGGTGGACAGGGGGTAGTCCGAGGTCTCTGGGCCTCATGGAGGCCAGAGATAAAAGGTTCTCAATCTCAGACATCCCAGATGCCACTGTATGTTGCAGAAGTGTGGAAAACAAAGTCGGGCCTGCAAGGGTGGCTCAGTCATCTCCAGGCCCCAAAGGAGGAGGGGGTAAGAGGAGAGGGGGTGCTGGGTGGTTCCCAGTCGGTGAGAGTCCTTGGTCCAGTCCATGGCTGGAGCACAGTTAGGACTTCTGGCAGGAAGCTGGAATCAGATCTTTAGGGTAAAGCCTATTCCATTGTTCAAGCACAGCGGGCCTTGATGAACAGAGACGTTCTATGGTTTTAGAATTTTATTGTAGAAAGGCAGAGAGAAGGAGAGAAGGTAAAAAGAAAGAGAGAGGCCGGCCATGGCTATGTGGAGAGAAGTGGCGGGGGGGGGGGGCTATGCGGAAGGTAGGGGAAAAGCAGATGAGAGTAAGAAAATTGAGATCTGCCAGGCAGTCATGGGGCATGCCGTTAATTCCAGCACTTGGGAGGCAGAGGCAGGCAGATTTCCGAGTTCGAGGCCAGCCTGGTCTACAGAGTGAGTTCCAGGACAGCCAGGGCTACACAGAGAAACCTTGTCTCGAAAAACAAAACAAAACAAACAAACAAA
>NC_034613.1:99568015-99570414 GCF_900095145.1 Mus pahari
ATAGTCACAGAATTATGGAGTTGGGAGCTCTGTGGTGTCAGACACCTGTCTCTGGGAACATGCGTCACTGTTCTGTCTATTGTAGAGTTTTCTACTGGATCTCTGGAGCAAGCCTCGCTCAACCAAAACAGGCTACCTTTCATGGTCCCACAAGGAGCAGATATATCAGGCCCCTGTCATTAAGCACTTGTTGGCATCCACAATAGTGCCTGAGTTTGGTAACTGTATATGGGATGGACCCCCAGATGGAGCAGTCTCTGGATGGCCTTTCCTTCAGTTTCTGTTCTACACTTTGTCTCTATAACTCTTACCATGGTTATTTTGTTCCCCCTTCTAAGAAGGCCTGAAGTATTCACCCTTTGGTCTTCCTTCTTATTGAACTTTAAGTGGTCTGTGAATTGTATCTTGGGTATTTTGAGCTAATTTTATGTCCAAGTAGAGAACCATTGTTTACTGTCAAGACTTAAGTGTCATTATTGCATCCTGTTAGATATTGTGTCAGGCTGGCTATTTTTGTAGTTGATAGACTTTACAGCTAGGTAAGACTATTTATAATTTTTCTCCCTTAGTAGCTTGAAAAGCATCTTCCCAACATATGATAGTCACTAGGGAGAGAGTTTATTGGCCATTTCCAGACTGATTCTTCCAAATCTCTTGTCTAAAATGTGTGATGCCTTCAGCTGTAGCACCTTACTGTCAAGTTCTAGAAGGAAGCCATGAACATTGGCAGAAGCCTTTATTTTGGGGAGTACATTTGATTGTTCTTATGACCAACAACTCAAAGGGAGGAATCCCAGAACTGCCACTGTGTTATTTGTTAGATTGTCTATAGCATTGGGGGGAAGCATTATTACTCCAAATGATATAGTTTATGTTATTACATAATATAGATAATTATATATCACATAACTTCATTAAAATATATATTATGTATGGTTTAATTAACTATTATATTACTATCTATTATATAACTAATTATATAACAGCTAATTAATTATATAATAGTCAATCATGTAATTAAACAAAAAATATTACATAGCATATTATTATATGATATTACTTATATTATTGATATAAGTATTATATTAATAATTAGTATTTTTTTCATTAGATTTTTTTCTTCATTTACACTTCAAATGATATCACAAAAGTCCCCTATACCCACCCCCACCTTGCTCTTCAACCCACCCACTCCCACTTCCTGGTCCTGAAATTGCCCTGTATTGAGGCATATTATCTTTGCAAGACCAAGGGCCTCTCCTCCCAATGATGGCCAATTAGGCCATCTTCTGCTATATATGTAGCTAGAGACAGGAGCTCAGGGGAATATTTGAGTGTTCCGCCCGTGGAAACACTCCGTCTAGGTTCATCATGAAGGGCGGGAATATCCTAAAAGGGAATAGGCTGTGAAAGGAAATTGAAGCCTAGGCAATGTCACACTGGTCAAGGCTCAAAGTTTAATAACCGGACTCTGTTTAAGTAACATAGAAAAATTCCCAGCCCGCCCTTAAGTCTTTTGAAGTTGCCGTCAGCGGTCCGATCATAGGCGGGTCCAAGGGATCTTAGGCGGGTCTGAGGATCGAGGCAGGAATGAGTGCCTGTTGACATTGGCGGTCCAAGGACACTGCATTCTGGGAGATCTGGGGAGGTCCTCTCAGTAGCAACTCTCTGGTATGCCTATGTGCCTGTAGGGGGCTCGTGTTTTGAGGGAGAGTGATTAGTGGAGGTGGGAGACCCCAACAGATACTGGTTAGTTCATATTGCTGTTCTTCTTATAGGGTTACAGACTCCTTCAGTTCCTTTAGTACCTTCTCTAGCTCCTACATTAGGGGCTGTGTGTTCCATCCAATAGATGACAGTGAGCATCAACTTCTGTATTTGCTAGGCACTGGCATAGCATCACAAGAGTCAGCTATCTCAGGTTCCTGTCCATAAAATCTTGCTGACATAAGAAATTGTGTCTGTATTTGGTTGTTGATTATGTTATGAATCCCAGGATGGAGCAGTCTCTGCATGGTCTTTCCTTTTGTCTTGTCTCCAAACAATGTCTCTGTAACTCCTTACATGGATATTTGTTTCCCATTCAAAGGAGGGACAAAGTATACACACATTGGTTGGTATTCCTTCATGTGTTTTGCAAATTGTATCTTGGCTGTTCTAAGTTTCTGGGATAATATCCACTTAACAGTGAGTGCATATCATGTGACTTCTTTTGTGATTGGGTTACCTCGCTAAGGATGATACCCTCTAGATACATCTATTTTTGCGAGAATTTCATAAATTCATTGTTTTTAATAGCAGAGTAGTACTCCATTGTATAAATGTACCACATTTTCTGTATCCAT
Source organism: Mus pahari (assembly GCF_900095145.1). NCBI lineage: Eukaryota > Metazoa > Chordata > Mammalia > Rodentia > Muridae > Mus > Mus pahari. The sequence continues at coordinate 99,570,361 of NC_034613.1, forward strand.
TCCTCTGTTGAGGGACATCTGGGTTCTTTCCAGTTTCTGGCTATTATAAATAAG
>NC_034613.1:99571399-99574523 GCF_900095145.1 Mus pahari
ATATGGTTCTGGGCTTTTTTTGGTTGGGAGACTATTAATGACAGCTTTCATTTTTTTAGGGAATTCGGGGCTGTTTAACTCATTACTCTGATCCTGATTTAACTTTGGTACCTGGTACCTATCTAGAAAATTGTCCATTGTCCCGTTTTTGTTGAGTATAGCCTTTTGTAGAAGGATCTGATGATGTTTTGGATTTCCTCAGTTTCTGTTGTTATGTCTCCCTTTTCTTTTCTGGTTTTGTTCATTAGGATACTGTCCCTGTGCCCTCTAGTTAGTCTGGCTAAGGGTTTATCTATCTTGTTGATTTTCTTAAAGAACCATCTCCTGGTTTGATTCTTTGAATAGTTCTTTTAGTTTCCAATTGGTTGATTTCAACCCTGAATTTGACTATTGTCTGCCATCTACTCCTCTTGGTTGAATTTGCTTCCTTTTGTTCTAGAGCTTCTAGGTGTGCTGTCAGGCTGCTATTGTATGCTCTCTCTAGTTTCTTTTTGGAGGCACTCATAGCTATGAGTTTTCCTCTTAGGACTGCCTTCATTGTGTCCCATACGTTTGGGTATGTTGTGGCTTCATTTTCATTAAACTCTAAAAAGTCTTTAAGTTCTTTCTTTATTTCATCCTTGTCCAAGGTATCATTGAGTAGAGTGTTGTTCAGCTTCCACGTAAATGTTGGCTTTCTATTACTTACGTTGTTATTGAAAATCAACCTTAGTCCGTGGTGATCTGATAGAATGCATGGGATAATTTCAATATTTTTGTATCTGTGTAGGCCTGTTTTGTGACCAATTATATGGTCCATTTTGGAGAAGGTGCCATGAGGTTCTGAGAAATAGGTATATCCTTTTGTTTTAGGATAAAATGGTCTGTAGATATCTATTAAATCCATTTGTTTCATAACTTCTGTTAGTGTCCATGTGTCTCTCTTTAGTTTCTGTTTCCAGGATCTGTCCATTGGTGAGAGTNGGGTATTGAAATCTCCCACTATTATTGTGTGAGGTGCAATATGTGCTTTGAGCTTTACTGAAGTTTCTTTAATGAATGTGGATGCCCTTGCATTTGGAGCATAGATATGTAGAATTGAGAGTTCATCTTGAAAGATTTTCCCTTTGATGAGTATGAAGTGCCCCTCCTTATCTTTTTTGATAACTTTGGGTTGGAAGTCTATTTTATTCAATATTAGAATGGCTACTCCAGCTTGTTTCTTCAGACCATTTTCCTGGAAAATTGTTTTCCAGCCTTTCACTCTGAGGTAGTGTCTGTCTTTTTCGCTGAGGTGGGTTTCCTGTAAGCAGCAAATTGTTGGGTCCTGCTTGTATAGCCAGTCTATTAGTCTATGTCTTTTTATTTGGAAATTGAGTCCAATAGTACTAAGAGATATTAAGGAAAAGTAATTTTGGCTTCCTGTTATTTTTGTTGTTAGAGTTGGGATCCTATTCTTGCAGTTATCTTCTTTTAGGTTTGTTGAAGGATTATTTTCTTACTTTTTTCTAGGGCATAATTTTCATCCTTGTGTTGGTGTTTTCCCTTTATTATCCTTTGAAGGGCTGGATTCNTGGAAAGATATNGTGTGAATTTGGTTTTNTCATGGAATANTTTGGTTTCTCCATCTATGGTAATTGAGAGNTTTNCTGGGTATNGTAGCCTGGGNTGGCATTTGTGTTCTCTTNGGGTCTGTATCACATCTGTCCNGGATCTTCTGGCTTTCATAGTCTCTGGTGAGAAGTCTTTTGTAATTCTAATAGGCCTGCCTTNATATGTTACTTGCATTTTTTCCCCAACTGCTTTTAATATTCTATCTTTATTTAGTGCAATTGTTATTCTGATTATTGTATATCAGGAGGAATTTCTTTTCTGGTCCAGTCTATTTGGAGTTCTGTAGGCTTCTTTTATTTTCATGGGCATCTCTTTCTATAGGTTTGGAAAGTTTACTTCTATAATTTTGTTGAAGATATTTGCTGGCCCTTTAAGTTGAAAATCTTCATTTTCATCTACTCCTATTATCATTAAGTTTGGTCTTCCCATTGTGTCCGGTATTTCCTGGATATTTTGAGTTAGGATCATTTTGCATTTTGCATTTTCTTTGATGGTTGTGCCCATGTTCTCTATGGAATCTTGTGCACCTGAGATTTTCTCTTCCATCTCTTGTATTCTGTTTCTGATGCTTGCATCTATGGTTCCTGATTTCTTTCCTATGTTTTCTATCTCCATAGTTTTCTCACTTTGTTTTTTTTTTAATTGTTTCTACTTGTCTTTTTAGGTCTTGGATGGTTTTGTTCAATTCCATTGCCTGTTTGGTTGTCTTCTCCTGTAATTCTTTAAGGGATTTTTGAGTTTTCCCCTTTAAGGAATTCTACCTGTTTAGCAGTGTTCTCCTGTACTTATTTAAGTGAGTTATTAATGCCCTTCTTAAAGTCCTCTACCAACATCATGAGATATGATTTTAAAACCGAATCTTGCTTTTCGGGTGTGTTGGGATATCGAGGACTGTCTGAGTTGGGAGTGTTGGGTTTTGATAATGGTGAGTGGTCTGGGTCTATTAGTAAGATTCTTACATTTGCCTTTCAACATCTGGTAATCTCTGGAGTTAGTTGTTATATTTCTCTCTGGCTGGAGCTTGTTCTTCCTGTGATTCTGTTAGCCTCTGTTAGCAGTTTGGGGAGTCCAGCTCTCTCCTGAGTTTTAATAGTTGGAGTATTCTGCAGGCAAGTTCTCATCTTGCAGGGAAGGTATACAGAGGTCTGGCATTCAGACCTGCCTCCTGACTGAAGATGAAGGCCCCAAACAGGGCCTGTCCCAGAAAATGTGTTGCCTCTGCAGTCTGTGAACTCATCTACACAGACTGGTCTCTGAGGGACCTGGGATACAAGATGGCTTCCTCACGTGCTCCAGCAGTCAGAGCCCTCCCAGGCAGTCACCTTTCCTCTGGAGGGGGAGGTACCCGGATGTCTGGAGCCTGAAACAGGGTCTGTACATGAAGCTGTGTAGCTCCCATCAACATAATCTACTATATAAACAAACTCAAAGACAAAAACCACATGATCATCTCATTAGATGCTAAGAAAGCATTTGACAAAATCCAACACCCCTTCATGATAAAAGTCATGGAAAGATCAGGAATTCAAGG
>NC_034613.1:99575703-99577593 GCF_900095145.1 Mus pahari
AGACAGGTAGATCAATGGAATAGAATTGAAGGCCCAGGAATGAACCCACACATCTATGGTCACTTGATCTTTGACAAGGGAGCTAAAACCATCTAGTTGAAAAAAATAGCATTTTCAATAAATGGTGCTGTCACAACTGGCGGTTATCATGTAGAAGAATTCAAATAGATCCATTCTTATCTCCTTGTACAAAGCTCAAGTCTAAGTGGATCAAAGTACTCTACTTAAAAACAGAGACACTGAAATTTATACAGGAGAAAGTGGGGGAAAGTCTCGAAGATATGGGCACAGGGGAAAAAATCCTAAACAAAACAGCAATGACTTGTGCTGTAAGATCAAGAATTGACAAATGGGACTTCATAAAATTGCAAAGCTTCTGTAAGACAAAAGACACTGTCAATAAGACAAAGAGACCACCAACAGATTGGGAAAGGATTTTTACAAATCCTAAGTCTGATAGGGTACTAATATCCAATATGTACGAAGAGCTCAAGAAGCTGGACTCCAGAAATTCAAATAACCCCATTAAAAATGGGGTACCCATAACATGATATAAGGCAAACATATATAAAATAACTATAAAATATTTTTGAACGAAATTTAGTAATGACATTGCAATTTTTTAAAATTTTCACATCTGATTGATTTTATTTTCACCATCATACAAATTAGTATGTGGTGAAGAGTGGCCTTGACCGGACCACAGCTCAGCTCCTAGACCCATTCCCTGATGTTTCATGGGTGTTTGGAACAGTTCGGGGTCTAGGAGCTGGCCAAGTCTCCATTCGGAACCGGGTTACTGTGGAGGCATGGTGGAACTTCCTCTGGCTGGAGCTCATTAGCATTCTCATTCACTTGCTCATGAATGACCAAAGCCAATGTAGTCTTGCTTGGTTCCAAAGCCACAGCCTGTTCCAGTTCGATCAGCTCCAGGTGGCTCCGCTCCAGTTGGCTCCGCATCAATTGAAGTTCAGTAGTATTCTTGGTTTGTCTCCCTAATTCTCCTTCGAAGTGATTGCTCCCCCTTCTTCGTAATCTGAAAGAACTACATACTAAAGTCATAATGGCACTGGTGTGGGGAAAAGATAGAATGTGGATGGGGATTCATGTAAAGGGGCAGAGGTAGATGAGAAGTTTATTGTAGGCCTGAGAAAGTCTTAGGGGAAAGAATGGCTGAAGAAGGGAGGGAATGAGCTTAGCTTGGGATTTCTCACCTTAAATATAGTTCTGCTACAAGATCCACAACAGCAACCACAAGAACTAGAACGAGAAGGAGAACGTATTAAGGAGTAACACGATCTCTTGGCAAGCTTAGATCTAGGGTTTCGCTTCTTAAGCTTGCGTCTTTTGGCAGCAGTTTTCTTAAGCTTCAATCTTTTGGCTTTGGTGGCAGTGGTGGCAGTGGCTGCTGCTGCTGCTGCTGCTGCACTAGACCAGAGGCCTTTCTTTGACACCTTAGCCATAGCGGAGCTTTCCAGGGACTGGCCCCAAAGCTCTGAGCACCCTGCATATCTCAGTGTCAGAACAATGGTAGGCCACAGCCCTCAGCCCTGATTTGTCAGCTAAGCTCTCCCTAGCCAAAGACAGCTAAGGAGTGACTGAAACCTCTCAATGCTCTACCTCTGAACACTTTGAGACCCCGAAGGGAGTCCAGATCAGAGCTCAGGAAGCTGGACCCGAGAAATTCAAATAACCCCATTAAAAATGGGGTACAGAGGTAAACAAAGAATTCTCAACTGAGGAATACCGAATGGCTAAGAAACACGTGAAAAAATGTTCAACATCCTTAATCATCAGGGAAATGCAAATCAAAACAACCCTGAGATATCATTTCACTCCAGTCAGAATGGCTAAGATTAAAAATTCAGGTGACAGCAGATGCTGGCAAGG
>NC_034613.1:99579981-99590390 GCF_900095145.1 Mus pahari
CCATCATTGGGAAGAGAGGCCCCTTGGTCTTGCAAACTTTATATGCCCCAGTACAGGGGAATGCCAGGGCCAAGAAGTGGGAGTGGGTGTGTAGGGGAGCAGGGGCGGGGGGAGGGTATACTGAACTTTCAGAATAGCATTTGAAATGTAAATAAAGAAAATATATAATAAAAATAATGGGAAAAAATTAAAAAAACAGATATTCCTTATTCATCAAAAAGTGTCACTTTCATACACTTTCTAGGGGGTCAATATACTAGAACTACAAAGTCTCATTGAAAACAGGAGGCTTTACTTAAACCTCTGGAAGATAAATGTCTTACGCTTACTCCCTTATACTAAGTTAGACTGTGCTGAAACTCTGCAAGTTTGCTACTTCATCTAATCCCTACTCTGTACTTTTGCTTGCACTGACTTTCCCTTACATTTCTCATTGTATTATAGATATTATACCTAATCACTACTCAAAGTAATAGGACACTATTATGAGTACATTGATATGAGGATCATCTACAAATAGGTAACAGAAAAAAAAAGAAGTGTCCTATAAAGACATATCCTGACTCACATCAAAAGCAAAAATCATATGTATTCCATATTGGCATCACCTTACATACTACAATTTGGCATCTAAGACTGCCTTATTTTTAAATTCCTAGTTTAAAATAGTTGGGCTTTTTTTTCCTACCAGCACTGTTACTTACTGACAGGAAGTATAGTGAGCTGCCCACTGTTGAAGGTTATATGTTCATTTGCTTACATTATTGAAATCTGTCACACTACTTCTTATTTTAGGAGATTCTGATCTTCATATTTTATTCTATTTTTCCTTTTCACTAAAACTATTTGTCTTCCCATCAGGTGGCCTTGGATAGTATATCTTGAATTAGATCCTTATATATTTTGTTTGTATAATATATTTGTGTTCATCTATAGTACAATGTACTGTGACAGGCTGTGCTCTGTTCTCTCTAGTTTACTGCTTCTAACAGTGCAAGGTATTTCAAGGGAACACACACCACTTTCTGTGTGATCTTTTCCATCTTCTTTTGAAGGAAACCTATGTTCAATATCCCATGTCAGAAATATTGATTTTTGTTCATTATTATTTATGGCCCTTTTGGATTTCTAAATATACACATGGAGCCAGGAAGAGGCTGTGTTGATCTAGGATTATTGCTAATTGTCTCATTTCAGATTACTATAATAGACTTCTATACACTGTGTTCTTTCTACAACACAGACATCTTATCATTACCAAGGATACAGCTGATATTTGAGTGCCAGCAAGGAAGGACCAGTTATGACGAACACCTTTTTCCTGATCATGCCTTAATCTAGTCTTCTTGGTTGAGCTATTCAGAGACTTCATATGAGATGAACTTCTGCATCCTCCTGCTTCAAGAAGGCATCATAGCTAGGAGAAAAAAATAATTTGTAGCTTTATGTTCTCCCTTCATTTCTTTATGCCAGCTCTGAGGAGTGGGAGCTGAGCTGATGTTCCCACCAAGCAAAATAAAGGCACATGAATCTGCTCTCTACTAACCCCTTCCTGGGTTTCTCAAGACCCAGAAGGAAGGTTTTCTTCTACTACAAGCAAGGTGGCCTTGCTGGTTTGTGTATCCTTTAAGCACAGAAGCTGAATAATACATCCAGGGCAGTAGTGGAGCACACCTTTAATTCCAGCATAGGAGGCAGAAGCAAATAGATCTATGCAAGTTCCTGGACAGCCTTGTCTACAAAGGAAGTTTCCGGACAGCCAGATCCATAAGAGGAAGCCTATCTCAAAATTCCATCCAAATTCCAACTCATTTCTTCAACGAATTAGAAAGGGCAATTTGCAAATTCATCTGGAATAACAAAAAACCTAGGATAGCAAAAACTATTCTCAATGATAAAAGAACCTCTGTTGGAATCAGCATGCCTGACCTCAAGCTGTACTACAGAGCAACTGTGATAAAACTGCATGGTACTGGTACAGCAACAGACAGGTAGACCAATGGAATAGAATTGAAAACCCAGAAATGAACACACACCTATGGTCACTTGATCTTTGACAAGGGAGCTAAAACCATCCACTGGAAAAAAAGACAGCATTTTCAACAAATGGTGCTGGCACAACTGGCAGTTATCATGCAGAAGAAAGCAAATTGATCCATTCTCATGTCCTTGTACTAAGGTCTGATCTAAGTGGATCAAGGAAGTCCTCACAAATACAGGACACTGAAATTTATAGAAGAGAAAGTGGGGAAAAACCTCAAAGATATGGGAAAAACACAGGGGAAAAACTCCTAAACAGAACAGCGATGTCTTGTGCTGTAAGATGGAGAATTAACAAACGGGACCTCTTAAAATTGCAAAGCTTCTGTAAGGCAAAAGACACTGTCAATAAGACAAAAAGGTCACCAACATATTGGCAAAGTATCTTTACCAATCCTAAATCAGATAGGGGACTATTATCCAATATATGCAAAGAACTCAAGAAAATGGACTCCAGAAAATCAAATAATCCTATTAAAAATGGTGTACAGAGCTAAACAAAGAATTCTCATCAGAGGAGTACCGAATGTCTGAGAAGCACCTGAAAAAAATGTTCAGCATCCTTAATCATCATAGAAATGCAAATCAAAACAACCTTGAGATTCCACCTCACACCAGTCAGAATGGCTAAGATCAAAAATTCAGGGGACAGCAGATGCTGGCGAGGTTGTGGAGAAAGAGGAACACTCCTCCATTGCTGGTGGTAGTGCAAGCTTGTACAACCACTCAGGAAATCAGTCTGGCGGTTCCTCAGAAAATTGGACATAGCAATACCTCTTCTTGGCATATACCCAGAAAATCTTCCAACTGGTAATAAGGACACATGCTCCACTATGTTCATAGCAGCCTTATTTATGATAGCCAGAAGCTGGAAAGTAGCCAGATGTCCCTCAACAGAGGAATGGATACAGAAACTGTGGTACATTTACACAATGGACTACTACTCAGCAATTAAAAACAATGAATTCATGAAATTCTTAGGGAAATGGATGGATCTGGAGGATATCATGCTAAGTGAGGTAACCCAATCAAAAAACAACACAAATGATATGCACTCACTGATAAGCAGATATTAGCCCAGAAGTGTAGAATATCCAAGGTACAATTTGCAAAACACATGAAACTGAAGAAGAACAGAGACCGAAGTGTGGATACTTCATTCCTTCTTAGAATGGGGAACAAAATACCCATGGAAGGAGTTACAGAGACAAAGTTTGGAGCTGAGAAGGAAGGAAAGACGGTCCACAGACTGCCCTACCCGGGGATCCCTCCCATATACAACCACCAAACCCAGACACTATTCTTGCCTATACCAGCAAGATTTTGCTGACAGGGCACTGACATAATTCTCTCTTGTTAAGCTATGCCAATGCCTGGCAAATACAGAACTGGATGCTCACAGTCATGTATTGAATGGAACACAGGGCCCTCAATGAAGGAGCTAGAGAAAATGCCCAAGGAGCTAAAGGGGTCTGCAACCCTGTAAGAAGAACAACAATATGAACTAACCAGTAACCCCCAGAGCTGTGTCTCTAGTTGCATATATAGCAGAGGATTGCCTTGTTGGCCATCAATGGGAGGAGAGACCCTTGGTCTTGTGAAGATCATATGCCCCAATACAGGGGAATGCCAGGGCTAAGAAGCGGGAGTGGGTGAGTTGGGGAGCATGGTGGGGTGAGGGAATAGTGGACTTTGGTGATAGCATTTGAAATGTAAATGAAGAAAATATCTAATAAAAATACCAAAAAATGAATAGAAAAGACAAACATAAAAAGCCAGTAACAGATTTCCAAGAGATATTGGCTGTTCTTATGAGAGCTTCTATTTCTAAGTCTGAAGCCAGTCAAAAATAAGTTTTTAAGAGTAACAAATATGAGCTGGTGAAATGACTCAAAGGGTAAAAGCACAGACTGCTCTTCTGAACATCCTGAGTTCAAATTCCAGGAACCACATGGTAGCTCACAACCAACTGTAATGAGATCTGATGTCCTCTTCTGGTGCATCTGAATACAGCTACAATGTGCTTGCATATAGTAATAAATAAATCTTTAAAATAAAAAAAATCAAAAAAGGAAAACATTAAAGAGTAACAAATACATTATTAGAACCCAAGAAAAATTGTCTCATCTTAGGTCCTATATTTTAGCAACTGAAGTACAATGAGAGTGTGTGAAGGTCTACAGTGACTTGTGAGAAACATTCAGTAAAGGAACTTATTGAAAGGATTATTTTGTGCTGGATTCTGGGACACAAGAAAAATGAAATAGAGCTGTAGATACAACGGACTTGGATGGAGCTTGCCATGGAAATAGGGAAGAAGACATTTTAAAAAGGTTAAAATGGCATAAAATTGCTGTGAAAGAGGAGGACATTCAATAAGGCTGCCAATGTCAGCTGAAAGGTTGAGCGGAGGCAAGATTCAACTTGTTGGCAGTTGATTTACCAATGTCCAAGTCACTTAATGGCAATCCCATCAAAGTCTGTAAGTTTACAAGACCATTATTTTAACAAAAGTTTTCTTGAGTCTTGTCGATTAGTAATTTTTCTTGAAATACTTACTTATTTTAAGTCCTGGGTTTTATGTTGTTTTCATCTTTATGAAGAGATTTTTCATTAATATTTATAACTTTGATTATCGGGTTAATGAAATATAATATACTTCTGAATAATTTCTTAAACATAATTCAATATTTTACTCATTATAATTAAGAAAATTATGAGTATAATTTTAAACTATCTATAGCCATGGAATATATTTAAGACTATTTTGTTTCTTTTCTTTTTATTGAGACAGGGTCCCATTATGTATCATTGACTGGCCTGAAACTGATTAGATAGACCAGGGTGGCCTTAAACTCACAGAGATCTGCCTCCTTCTGCCTCCTCAGTGCTGGATAAAGGCATGAGACACCACAACTTGCAAAAGTGCTATTTCTTAAAGTAAAATTTCAGGCAATGAACAATTTGGCAAGTTCAACCAATTTTTGGTTTGGAAATTAGTTTCAATTTGAATCTTAAGTTAATTAGCTTTTAAAATCAGTAATTTGGTGAATAGATATTTGATTATTGGTTATCACTCTTCAAAATTTACTGATGATTTATATCTGTGCATGTGCCAATTAGTTCATGTACATACAGCAAAACATATACTATATTGTCCGTGTGTTTCTCAGTCAAAAACCAGTGGGATGCTATACAGAATGAATAACTGAAAAGGGAAATTGGCTCCCAAAATGAAGTTTAGTAAAAAATAACAACACAGAGAATGGGTCTCTGTACAAATGAGTTTAATATAAACAAGCAAGGCACTGTAATGTAGAATTTTCATAACATGGGAAGCAAGGATTCCTTCCGAGTACTGAAGTGGGGGTTAATGTTACTTGATGATGAGTATGTCTAGGTTCTTTTAAGACAAGGAGAAAATTTGTTGAAAATGCTGTACTAGAAAATTCTAGTTGCTATGAAAAATACCACAGCCTGGATAATACATTAGCAAGTTTATTTAACTCATGGTTTAACAGGCTGATAGGGCAAATATCATTGCACTGTTTTTCTTTCTTCATGTGCACTTTGGATGTTATGTGATAACAGATGCTATGTTGATGATAAAATGTGTGAAAGTAAGAGACCACAAAAGTCAAAGTAGCAAAACAGAAAGTGGTAAGGGGGTAGGAGAGGGGAGAGATGCTCTTTTATTGTAGTCTAACCTGGGCTTTGGATGTCGCATTTTTTTTTAGTGCTTTCACTTCAGAAAATATAATTCAATGCTTTTGCATGACATGTTTTGAGTACTATGTAATCAGATAGTGAAATGNACACAGTTTCTCTCCTTTTTCTATTAGCTAGTTCAAGTGAAACAGGTAGTATGGAATGAAGTTGTACTTATGGCAGATGAGTGATGGTGCTGATGTCGATTTTCCCATGTACTTTGTGATTGCCTGTTGGTGAAATGGCCAGTGCACTTAACACTGCCAAGAAATGATTGATTTTCCTGGTGAGTGATTTTTCCTCAAAGGGTCCTGCTTGATTGGTTATTACAGAATTAATGTACCACTCTTAAGTTAGGTGTCTTCAGTCTAGGATAAAATCTTCACTTGCCATCATATAAATATAATAGTGAAACTTCTCAGATACCTGATTAAAGTGCACTAAGAAAGACACATACTTATGTAAAGGTGTAAATGTATTTTATGCATTCTACATAGCCCACTGAGCTTTGTTCTATAATAAAATATACAAAAGTCATCATTTATTTTGAGATAATATTTTTATTAAGTCTATGAAATTCTTTCTATTAACAATTTGAAAGTATAGTGATTATAAGTTTGGACTAGATCAACATCCCCAGGGCTAGAATGTCATCCTATTAGAAACAAGGCTACCAAGCCTTTAGTGTACACTGGATAGGAAAATCGCTGAAGAGTAATGGTTTGAATCTTTAGGTGGATATGACATGGTGACTTTGCTAATGTGATGTCAGTTATGAATGTTGGAACTACTCTTCTAGAATCTGAACATTTGGATCCATGTCACAACTTATCTTTATGTGCCTTCTAGTCATGGGTAATATTGAACTTCTTTCTCTGAAATGAGTGTATACTACATTTTGTAATAAATTAATTAAAGATCACATTTGAGATAGGTTTAGTGTAAGACACATCCTTCAACCAAAATAGCTACTTATTCCAAATCTTCCTCTAAGGTTTACAAGTTTGAGTTAAATACTTTAGTAGTATTTTTTTTTATTTTAAGTACCAAATTTTTGTAAATCTGCATCAAACCTTAAAGAATATTTATTTTAATATGTATAATTCTTTGAGAATATATGCATATAGTATATTTTGATCAAATTCATCGCTCAATTAACTCCCTCTAGATTCCCCACATGCATCTTTCTCCCAGTTTCATCCCCCTCCTCCCTCTTCCTCTCTCTGCTCCCTCTTTTTTTCCTTTGCTAATGAACTGAGTCATTTAGTCCTGTCCAAATGCACAAGGATGTGAGACTAGCTACTGGGGCCCCACCCCTGAAAAAGAATGACTCTCACTCTCCTAGTAGCCATGAACATCAAATAACTCAAAGGGTAGGAGTTTGAGAGCCCCTCCCTATGTTTTTAATATTATTTAACAATGTCCTGAAAATGGAACAGATAAAAGTTAATATTTATAGTGGAGAAGAAAAAGAAAGTCCAAAAGATAAGGACATGTTATAAGATAAATTTCCCTGAGTAACTATATAAATATGTAGCTGTTTTGTTTGTCCTTTGCATACTCAAACTGATTAGCTGATTGAAACATTTCATAGGCTGGCTCTTCCAAATTAACTAATTCTTGGTTGTGGATTGATTCCAGGGTGTAGCTAACATTGTGTCTGCATAGTACAGGGGGTAGCTACATTGTGCTTGCATAGTACAGGTGATGCCAGTTGGTGAGCAATTTTCCATGTTTGTTTCTATACATTTTCTTCATGCTTCAAGCTTTTGTTAGTAAAGGCTTTGGAGTTTAGACATAGCCTCTCTCTAGAATTAGAGAGACTGAAAAGTGCATCTTCCCAGAGTGTTTACATTGAGGGTAGTAGTAGTAGCTCATGCACCCCCGCTTCCCTTACAGATGACATTTGCTTAGTAAATCATCCTTTGTTAGAGAGAAAAATTGGCAAATGAACTCATGAGAGCGTCCCTGAAGGTATCATACAGGGAAGCAAACTAGTTGTTGAAAGGAAAAAGGAAACTAAGTACTTGCCATATTAAGGCAAATTTTCTTAAATATGGTCTTGGGTTCTTTTTTATAAGTGAATTCCTTTAAACAGAAATTTGAATAAATCTTAAAAATAAATGTGTACATTCTTGTTGCTCTAAATCTATTCATAACCTCTCTTTTCTCTACTCCTTGGTCAATAAGAAAAAAATACAGCCATTATACTTGATGATTAAGTCATTTCTGGCTATTCACTAAGAATTGACACAACCACAATATTCTTGCCATCCTAGCTTAAATAGTCCACGATCTACTAGTATCTCTAGTACTTGACTAGACTAAATGACTTCTGCTACATTGGTTATACTCTTACTGTACAAGATTCTGAATCATACATGCAAACATGCTTCTGTATTTTGTCACTACATATGCCAACAGAAATTATAATATGTATTAGAATGACTTTTTGCGTATTATCTCCTTTAGAATTCTCTCTGACTCCTGAATGTTAGGTTCCTGCCAATTATATGTTTGAAATTTCTTATGGCACCATCAAATACTATTTCAAGTTGTTACAGTTGGAATTACAAATGTCACTCATAGGCACAGGTGTTTTTGGTCTTTTATTGGGAGCACTATTGGGCAGGTTGTACAACCTTGACAAATATATATCATTGGGCATAGACTTTGAAAGTTCATATCTTGCTCTACATCCAGGGTAATTTCCCTTCTAAGTCCCTGTGGCTTAAGATATGAGTTATCTAGGTTTCCACTCTGGTACAATTATGATTATAAACTCTAAATGTTTCAAACCATAATCTCAAATAAAGTCTTCCTTAAATTGTCTTACTCGTGGAGTTTTATCACAGTAACAGAAAAGTAATAGAGAAGTTGGTACAAGCAAGCAGACTGTTGCTGTGATAAACCTGACTTTGCGTGTGGAAGAATGGTGGAAAATTATAGAACTTTAGATTAGAAAGACAGTTAAAAACTAAAAACAGAACTTAAAGGGCCATAGTAGTAGGAGTCTGGAGGCAGTAGTATTGTCAGCAATGAGGACAGTGGAAGCCTATAGGCTAGAGGCTATATCTATAATATTTTGGCATAGACTATGGCTGTTGTCTTTTCATGTCCTGAGAAATTAACTGAGGCCATTTTTTTTAAACAGTGGGTTAACTTCCTTGGTGGAGATGTCAAGACAGCTTACATTTGATCTATTGCTCAGTTGCTTACAATTTTCCTTATTTGAGTATACAAAAAAAAGAGCAAGTGGTGAAGAAAGAAATACAATTTGGAGAGAAAAAGAGGGCTATGAAACTTAATGTTCCTGCCAAGGTGAAAGACGGACTGTAATTGGTACAAAGGTTGATAAGTATCAAGAAGAGGCCTGGTTTGTACTGGATCAATAAAAAGATGTGCAGAGTTCAAAACAACATCCAGCCACACATCCAAATTATGAAAGAGAGCCTAAGGAATTTTCTGCTCTTAGAAAGCAATTGCTTCAACATACAAAGGCTGATGGTAATGTGGCAGAAGGGAATCTGAGTACATACTAATGTGACAGCTGAAAAGATTTGGAAGTATAAAACATACAAGAGTGAGGAGAGTGGCTGAGACCAGGCAACAGGGAACAGAGGAGTCCCTGAAAGAAAGAAATCAAGAAAAACAAGAGGCCCTGGAAAACATCTCTTGAAGCTGTGAAAGTGAAATCTGGGTTGCTGTGGAAATACTAAGTTGAAAATGCCAGAAGCCAAAGATAACTGTCAAGGAAAGCTGCATATAGGAAGTTCAACCAGGCAATGAGAGAGATGTAGATTATAGGCAGCAAAGCTAGAGGGGGTAGATCCCTTTGAAATTAGAGTCTTGACATGAAGCTACAGGCTTTGGAGTTTGACACAAAGGGTTTTAGTATTACTTTGGTCCAGTATTTCTCCACAATCTCCCATTTTTTTAACTGCCCCTTTTTTCTTTTTTCAATTTTTATTAGGTATTTACTTCATTTGCATTTCAAATGCTATCCCCAAAGTCCCCTATACCCTCTACCCCCAGCTCCCCTACCCACCCGCTCCCCCTTCTTGGCCCTGGTGATCCCCTGCACTGGGGCATATAAAGTTTGCAAGACCAAGGGGCCTCTCTTCTCAGTGATGGCCGACTAGGCCATCTTCTGCTTTATATGCAGCTACAGACACGAGCTCTAGGAGTAGTGGTTAGTTCATATTGTTGTTCCACCTAGAAGGTTACAAAACCCTTCAGCTCCTTGGGTACTTACTCTAGCTCCTCTATTGGGGGCCCTGTTTTCCATCCGATAGCTGACTGTGAGCATCCATTTCTCTGTTTGCCAGGCACTGGCATAGTCACAAGAGACAGCTATATCAGGGTCCTTTCAGCAAAATCTTGCTGGCGTATGCAATAGTGTCTGGGTTTGGTGACTGATTATGGGGTGGATCCTAGGGTGTGGCAGTTTTTGGATGGTCCATTCTTTTGTCTCATCTGCAAACTTTGTCTCTGTAACCCATTCCATGGGAGTTTTGTTCCCAATTCTAAGAAGTGGTGAAGTGTCCACATTTTGGTCTTCCTTCTTCTTGAGTTTCATGTGTTTTACAAATTGTATTTTGGGTATTCTAGGTTTCTGGGCTAATATCCACTTATCAGTGAGTGCATATCATGTGAGTTCT
>NC_034613.1:99591944-99610533 GCF_900095145.1 Mus pahari
TTGTTTCCCTAATTTCTTTCTCATCCTGTTTATCCTTTGTGTAGAGAAAGGCCATTGATTTATTTGAGTTAATTTTATATCCAGCTATTGCACTGAAGCTGTTTATCAGGTTCAGGAGTTCTCTGGTGGAATTTTTGGGGTCAATTATGTATACCATCATATCATCTGCAAATAATGATATTTTGACTTCTTCCTTTCCAGTTTGCATTCCCTTGACCTCCTTTTGTTGTCTAATTGCTCTGGATAGGACTTCAACTACTATAGGTAGGGAGAAAGTGGGCAGCCTTTTCTTGTCCCTGATTTTAGTGTTATTGCTTCTAGCTTCTCTCCATTCAAATTGTTGTTGTACATTGCTTTCATTATGTTTCTGTATGGGCCTTGAATTACTGATCTTTCCAAGACTTTTATCACGAATGGGTGTTGGATTTTGTCAAATGCTTTTCTCAACATCTAATGAGATGATCATGTGGTTTTTGTCTTTGAATTTGTTTATAAAGTGGATTACATGGATAGATTTCCATATATTAAACCATTCCTGCACCCCTGGAATGAAGCCTTCTTGGTCATGATGGATGATTATTTTGATGTGTTCTTGGATTCGGTTTGTGAAAATTTTATTGAGTATTTTGCATCAATATTCATAAGGGAAATTGGTTTGAAAATCTCTATCTTTGTTGTGTCTTTATGTGGTTTAGGTAGAGTAATTGTGACTTTGTAGAATGAATTGGGTAAAATAACTTCTGTTTCTATTTTGTGGAATAATAGTTTGAGAAGAACTGGAATTAGGTCTTCTTTGAAGGTCNGATAGAACTCTGCACTAAACCCATCTGTTCCTGGGCTTTTTTTGGTTGGGAGACTTCTGGTGAGAAGTCTGGTGTAATTCTATTATGTCTGCCTTTATATGTTACTTGACCTTTTCCCCTTACTGCTTTTAATATTCTGTCTTTATCTAGTGCATTTGTTGTTCTGAATATTATATGCTGGGAGGAATTTCTTCTTTGGTCTAGTCCATTTGGAGTCCTGTAGGCTTCTTGTATGTTCATGAGCATCTCTTTCTGTAGGTTTGGGAAGTTTTCTTCTATAATTTTGTTGAAGATATTTGCTGGGCCTTTAAGTTGAAAATCTTCATTCTCTTCTACTCCTATTATCCGTAGGTTTGGTCTTCTCATTGTGTCCTGGATTTCCTGGATGTTTTGAGTTAGGAACTTTTCGCATTTTGCATTTTCTTTGATAGCTGTGTTCATGATTTCTATGGAATCTTCTGTACCTGAGATTCTCTCTTCCATATATTGTATTTTGTTTGCTCATACTAGTATCTATGGTTCCCGATTTTTTTTCCTAGGATTTCTATCTCCAGAGTTGTCTCCCTTTGGGTTTTCTTTATTGTTTTCTATTTCCATTTTTAGATCTTGGATCTTTTCGTTTAATTCCATTACCTGTTTGGTTGTTTTTTCCTGTAATTCTTTAAGGGATTTTTGNGTTTCCTCTTTAAGGACTTCTACCTGTTTAGCAGTGTTCTCCTATATTTCTTTAAGTAAGTTGTTAATGCCCTTCTTAAAAATCCTCTACCAGTATCACGAGATATGATTTTTAATCCCAGTTTTGCTCTTTTGTTGTGTTGTGGTATCCAGGAATCACTGTGGTGGGCATACTGTGTTCTGATGATGCCCAGTGGTCTTGGTTTCTGTTAGTAAGATTCTTACCTTTGCCTTTCATTATCTGGTAATCTCTGGTGTTAATGTTCTAGCTGTCTCTGGATGGAGCTTGTTCCTCCTGTGATTTGCCTCTGTCAGCACTCCTGTGAGTCCAACTCTCACCTGAGTCTCAGTGGTCAGAGCACTCTCTGCAGGCAAGCTCTCCTCTTGCATGGGATGTGTGTAGAAGTCTGGAGCTCTGATCCACCTCCTGAGTCCTGGGATCAGAGCCCTCCCTGTAGGCCAACTCTCCTCTGGCAAGGAAGGTGCCCAGGAGTTTGGGTCTCAGCTCTGCCTCCTGGCTGAAGACCCTGTCCAAGAAGCTCTGTTGCTTCTACTGCTCACATGCTCTCCACTGATCCTGAGGTCCTGGGTGTGCTAGGGGTACTGTGGTGAGGAGATTCCTCCAGGGACCTTGGTGTCCTCTGCCAGGTTCAGGCAGAATATGCGTAAATATGTCTTTTTAAGTACCTATAAAATAAAGTTTTTCTATGGCTTCCTCCAACAAAGTTACTGATACTTATCATTTCTAACCAATCCCTCCCTATTGCCTCCTTCCCAGTTAAATAGCCAGTTAAATAGTGCACGTCAGTTTTTCCCACTTATAGAGTCTGTATTCTAATATTGCCCTTCCTTGATCTCCTCCTTGTACCTTGGTTTTTTTTTTTTTTTTGGTGCTTTTTGTATATATGGCATTTGTCTTGCTAGGTCTGTGTCACTATTCTTTTTTTTTTTTACTTATATATATATATATATATATATATATATATATATATATATATATATATGTTGGTGTTTTTGTTTTTATATTTCTGGTATCTGTGGTTACCCTAAGGTTATAGATCCGGATGTAAATATTTGTAGCTGGGAACTTCAAATCGGTGAGAACATGAATTTTATTTCATCTTGAAAGATAGATGACTCACTTAGTTTTATATTTTCTAGTTTCCTACATTAACCTGAGAATTGCACGACTTCATTTTTCTTAATAGCCAAGTAGAATTTCATTGTTGATATGTGTCATGTGTTCATTATCCATTCACCAATTGAAGGATATTTAGCTACTTTTTGTAACAGATGGAGACCATTAAAGAAATCAACAATTGCTCAAACTTCAGAGAACAACTGACCATGGGGTTCTCAATTACAGTTGATAAATCTCTATAACACAACCCATATAACTAAGACTCTGGGAACATAAGAGCCAGGACAAGGATACCAGCAGTGACACAGTGACAGAGAAATTGCAACCGTGGAAATTTTACAGTATGGTTCCTCAAGCAATACTTACACAATACTAGTTGACACAGCAATACGGGTGAGGAAAAAAAAAATCACAAGGTCTCTGTAGCCTGATTTTTGGCTACTTTAAATGTTCTTATTTCTACTACATTTCTCCATATTTATCCCTTCCACCCTCCAACACTAGGTAGGAGAGAAAGAAGACTAGAGGGAAAAGGGAGCATCAATATTTTTAGAATACTTTTGCTGATTAGGGGCATTGAGTTCCTTGGGATAATTTTGATCTTCATCAGCATTATAGCTAATTTCTTCTCATCACTTTGCACAGGACCACTTGAACAACTGCAACAAGCCACCACAACAGTAACCAGCCAACCAATCAACCTATCTATTGGGGCACTAGCCTTTATATATCCTCTGAAAAGTCTCCAGAATTACAAATATAACACACTCACAAAAGCTATCTAACGCTGCCAAAACTATCGCCTGATATAGCAAGGAAATCATAGTCAAAGGTCTGTGGACAATTTAAAGAAGCCCCATATTCCACACCTGGGATTAAATTGAAAACATTATTATAACATTGGTGTGTTTTTAAAGAAACAAAAATTCCCACTACAGCTATCACTACTAGATGAAAAGCTACTAACAGTTAATGACTTTTGAAAGAGGGACAATTGGTCTTCTGTCATGAGTCTTATATAGGTTATCATATTCCAGCTCCTGTCAAAAACCTATATACATACAGGCAACACTGAAGAGACTAAGCAGGATATATATATATATATATATATATATATATATATATATATATATATATACCACCACACCTTTAATTCCAGATGACCTTGAACTCGGAGATCTCCCTGTAGCCACTATGCCTCAAGATCTCCATACCAAGATTCAGATCAGCTCCAGCAGAAGGTGTAGCCCAGGTTAAAGGTGTGTGCTATCACATCTTTAATCCCTTGAACTCGGAGATCTCTCTGTCTTAATATTCTGGAATCCATAGCCACTGTGCCCCAAGATCTAGATCAGAAACTTCTATCTCGCAGCCTCCAGATTAGGGTCACTGGTGAGCCTTCCAATTCTGGTTTGTAGTTCATTCCAAATATAGTCAAGTTGACAACCAGGAATAGCCACTACTATATATATCACATATGTTTTAAAGAAAATGTCATGGGTCTGGCTCTGAGAGCAAGTGTAGGAGCCTGAAAAGAGTTGGAAAGAGGCAAAGTAAGAAAGTAACTAAAGCAGTACTAATATATGAGAATCACAAATGTTCAATCTTTGTTCAACTTTTAAAAATTAGTTTACTATAACGGTTAAAATATATTTCTTCTACATACACATACACACACACACACACACACACACACACACACACACACACACTCCAAATTGGATCTGTTGCCTTACAATTTGTAAACTCCCTCTGTAGTGTCAGTAACTTATTTTCCATATAAAGTAAATGGAATGAATTACCCATGTGAAGATGTTTCAATTCCAAGTGGATCAGACTCAGAAGAGGCTTCCCTAGAGCATGGCATAATCAAATATGTATAAAGCCAAAGTAAACAGAAGTCATATATCTAAATAGAAATGTAATCTTCCGAGTAGCTGAGCACACAGTGAATTCCTTCCCTTCCTGTAAACCTCTCCAGTGCTATTTGGCAAACAATCTTGGAAACACTACTATTGGGATGGTTTCATGTGGCATGTATTTTAATTTAAAAATCTTAGTCAGTGTCTACTGTTCATTTCAACAATTTGAACTTAAGCTTAGTGATCTGTCAAGGGAAGGTTTTTCCCAAATGTGGCATACAATTTTTTTGTTTGTTTTTGCCTATAATATAGCCAATTAGAATTTGTATTATTTTGATAAATCTATGTTGAAATATATTAGCTTGAAGACACACTAGTCTTCAAAACTCTAGACATTTTAATAGAGGTCAATATTTTATCTTGTTTTTAAAGTTTCTTAACCATTATAATTAACATTAAAATGATACTAAAAGGAAAGAAAGATGAGTCTGGTAAAATGTTAATATTATAAATTTTCTGATTTTTGAAATAAAATTCTGAAATAGGTGAAATAATGTTATACAGCATGTACTATAAATTCTACAGGTTTCTATGGAATTTTTCAAGTAATATTGAAATCAAAATTAAAATTTATGGCCAAGATCAGTGTCTGATGCATGTAATAGCTGTACTTGGAATTATCATACAGAAAGACTGACAAAAATTCAAGGCTGGCCACTAGTTCTTGCTAAAACAAATTTTCAATTCTGTTCAAAACTAACCTGATTACTAGAGCAAAACAAAACTCAAAGTGCAAGGCACATTGATACAGGATTGGAAATTCAGCATTCCAGAGGCAGAGAAATGATTTCTCCAACTTCAGTGTCAGTCTGGGTACAAAGTACATACACTAAGGACTGCCTCTCCAATATACCATGAGTCTGTCTTGAAAGAAAATTAAAATTTATGAATGGTAGACTTCATATTATTGCTTTATGACCAATTACCTGTTTATTTTCTTGAAAATAATTGCTGTGGGCAGATTTGGAAGATATATAAAAGAGTGTCATGAAATTTTGAATACTGTAGAAATTTATATAGAGTATACAGAAAATAATTTTGAAATTCTCTAAAAAATTATTCGTTTTAACAAGTTTGGCACATTACTGAAACCTGAATATTTTCTATCACTTTAGTGATGGCCATTTTCATTTTTGCTTTTCAATTAAAATATCAGTAATTGAAAGGAGCAAATCTACTTTTCTTTCTTTGTTTCTTTGTTTCTTTCTTTGTCTCTTTGTTTCTTTCTTTCTTTGTTTCTTTCTTTCTTTCTTTCTTTCTTTCTTTCTTTCTTTTTTTTTTTTTTTGAGACAAGGTTTCTCTGTATAGCCCTGGCTGTCCTGGAAATCACTCTGTAGACCAGGATGGCCTCGAACTCAGAAATCCACCTGCCTCTGCCTCCCTAGAGCAAAACAAGTGCTGGGATTAAAGGCGTGTGCCACCATCGCCCGGTAAAAACTTTCATTTACTATGTGCAACTGCAACTTCTAGTTTTAAATCATGAATATTTTCTTTTTGTAGAAAGTTCAGCATTGTCACTATTACTCTTAGTTTCCAAGGACAAATTTACACTATAATATACATTTGTAGAAAGAACTAGTTACTCGGTATCAAAATTACTGCTCAAGTTTAAATGCCTATGATATTTGCTTATTTACTCAAGCTTGTGTAGAATATTGAGTGCATGTCAAATATCATTCTGTTCCTTGGGCAGGCAAAATAATTTGTATAACAGTAGGAAATGGGGATTTACAAAAATAAATCTAACATTATGGTTGAAAGGACGAAATAATTCAAACCAATTTGTTCCCTTTTTAGACAGAAGTGAACAAAGTTGCTTGTACACATGAGAGACTATAAAGGCAACTGAGAAAGAAGTCCCCTCTAAGAAAACAGAGACAAAATGAGGGAAAATATATAATAAGTAGTTCATAATTGTAAATTCTCAGATTTTGATTAAGTTTGTCCATTAGAATTGTTATCTTTGTATCATGAAGAATTTGATCTATTCTATAGGTCTTATAAATATGGAGTATTTAACCCTCTTCCAAATACCTACGTTTGTACTACTAAGGTTTCTCAGTTACAAATATTGTAGACCTTATAAAACATCAGACATGAAGAAACTGAGTCATCACATTGTAAGATTATAATCAGATATTTATTAAATATTAAAACAACAATGTAAACTCAGCCCATTTTTATTTAAACCACGCTATGTATTGCTGAGTTGTGCCTTCATAGTAGAAATATGTCATGGAAAAAGATAAATGGAAGATAGTATGATGATAATTGGAGCTTATGTAAACTAACCTACGATGCCTATCTTTATAAAAATCATGTGGAATCAATCAAATTAGCCTATGAACCCTTGAAGCAAGAGACAATACATACTTATTTAGTATATTGCCAAGTTTGTTTACAAATGAGGAAATGAGGAAATATTACACAATGGTACTAATTTATGAATCTGTACCCTAATGAAGAAAATGTGAAATAATTTTAACCATTTGGTCATTAACTTTTAAACTGTATGAAGATGTCAAAAATGAATGTATTAGGAAGTAAAGGAGGATATATATATATATATATATATATATATATATATATATATATATATATATATTATATATATATAATTTTTTAGATAAGAACAAGGAAAAGTGGTAACGAAGGAAACAAAATCATCACCAGGATGGGAGACAAAAGGGTAGCTTGTATTGCTATAATACAACACAGTTTGGAAGAATCTTGAAGAGTAAGCACAAGTAGAAAAAACTTATTTCTAAGGGTCTTGCTAGGTCAGGTCATATAACATTAAGTGCAGTAAAATTTTTACTGTTGTGAGGAGAGTTATCATAAGATAACTAGAAAACACTAAGACATTTTTAATTTTTTTTAAATTTTTTTTATAGTCCAGGTGTTGCCCTGATTCTGGTGTGGTTTCCCACAATTCCTCACCCCATTTCTCCTTTCTTTTGTCTCCCAGAGTATATTGCCCCCAACCCCCTGCACCCTCTAAAGACTCCTCAATTCATGGGGTCTCAACATTCTAGAGGATTAGGCTCTGCTTCTTCTCCTACTGAGGTCTGATCAGGCAGTCCTCTACTGTATATGTGTTGGGTGCCTAAGAGCAGGTCATGTATGCTGCCTGGTTGGTGGCTCAGTGTCTGAGAGATCTCGGGGGTCGAGAAGAGTTGACACACCTGGTCTTCCTATGGGGTGTCCCTCCTCAGCTGCTTCCAGCCTTTCCATAGTTCAACCACAGGGATCCTGACTTCAGTCCATTGGTTGGCTGTAAGTATCTGCATCTGTCTCAGTCAGCTGCTTGTTGGGCCTGTCAGAGGGCAGCCATGCTAGGCTCCTGCCTGTAAGCACACCACAGCATCTATAATAATGTCACACCTTGGAGCCTTCCCTTGAGATGGATCACAAATTTGACCACTCACTGGATCTCCTTTCCCTCAGTCTCTTCTCTATTGTCCCTGAAGTTCTTTTAGACAGGAACAATTCTGGGTCAGAGTTTTTGACTGTGGGTTGGCAACCCAATCCCTTACTTGAAGCCCTGTCTTTCTACTGGAGGTGGACTATGTAAGTTTTCTCTCCCCAGTGTTGGCAATTTTATCTAAGGTCCTTTCCTTTGAGTCCTGAGAGTCTCTCACCTCCAAGATCGCTGGTACTTTCTAGAGGGTCCACCTCCCAACCCCATCCCCGAAGTTGCATATTTCTATTCATTTTGCTGACTCTCAAGGCTTCTCTTCTATATTCTTCCCCATGCCTGATCATGTTCCCCCTTTCCCTTCCCTCTCCCTTCTCCAACCTAGGTTCTACCTGCTGCCTCCTATGTGAACTGCAGAAAGAACAATTAAAAAGATTAGAATGAACATGTGAGATATTGGACATTGGATATAGGTTCCATTATTCTAATTCCTAGATTTTCTCGATCAGGGTACTCAAGTTACTGCTAAAGAATAGTGCAAAATATCTTGCAATTTTTTTAGAAAGTGAACTGGCAGTCCCAACCATCCTAAAGGTACTGTTTTACAATGTTCCATTACTTGGACTACCTTGACTGACCTTTCACTGCCCATGGTGGAAATTTGCTACACATTTTTTTTTTACGTATATTTCTCACTGCTAAAGGCCTCTTTCTGAAAGCTAGGCCTGGAATAACAAAAAGGTGGTGCAAACAAGAATGAAATTAATGAATATTCACCAGAAAAAAAAGTTATGCAGAAGATGGAGTCTTTAAGAACTTAATAATTAGAGCTACATTAAGATCTTTTATGAGTGTTATTAGTAAATATAAGGGAGAATATTTAATAGAAATTATTAAAGAAGAAAAATAGAGAAATTCTACAAACTGACACATTATAATTAAATCACTAGTTTTCTATGTTCAGCTTCAAAAATAAGGAACTAATATGAATAGAAAAAAATATGGTCATACAGTTAATGACAAGATTTGATACCTTCCTAAAGGCAAGTAAGCAGTTTTAGGAATCCTGATATTGTTATATTCCTTACAAAATTATAGTAAAGATAGAAATTATATTAAAACAAGGGTTCATCATAGAGACACAGTAAAATATTTTGACTCAGTGAACTGCCTGCCTTCCTGAACAGACTTGTTAAACCAGAACTTTTTTGATATTAAAGCAAAACAATGCATAGACTGCCTTTGCTTAAGTAAGGGGCTGCACAGTATTTTAAGAATCAATGAAAAAGGACTGTGAATTTATGGCAAATATAAAACAAACATAGAGGAAGGAAACAAAGAATTAAACAGGAGTAAGACTTATTGAATTTTTGTTGAAAGCCATGTTTGATATAACAGAAAGTAGGAAATAAATTTTGATCTATTAATTTTGTGCCAAACTGAGAAAGAATCAAATTCAAATAGCATCATTCTACCTAACATTTGGTAACTGCAGTGCTTTACAATACCATTTAAAGGAAGAGGATATGGAGTTAAAAGAAAATTGATTTTATCATAATACTAATTTTTAGTTCTCATGAAATTGCTGTTTGCTTGCTCTGTTCCTCGTTTAGCATTCATATTCAATCAAGGAAGAAGACTTTAGTAGCAAATGTTTTTTGAAAAGCTGTGTAATGAATAAATAAAGTTTCCAAGGAAATTGTATTATTTGCAAGTTAAGACTGTAAGACATACAGATTGTCAGAGTAGTACAAGCCATACCAAGATGTGATTCCTCCATCTTGTGTCTTACGAAATGAAGCTGAATGGATTTCTGAATTGGATTCTTCCCTCACTGCTCTTGCATTCACCTGCTCCAAGCTCTGCCCTCAGCTGGAGCTGGCCCCCAACAGTGAACCTATTTAGTTTCAACTATAAATATTTTAAACAGATATCTCAGGTAATTTGCATGAGGCATTGTTTGTTCTACTACATCTCCAAAGTGTAACTTTATGATTTTTGGCTATAATCAGCTCCTAAACTCTTGGAAAGAAATTTGACAACTATCAAATAATCATATAGAGAAAATCAATACAGTTAAATGATAAAGATAAGATGGGAAGCCAATTGCATTGTCCATGTGACATATTAGATTTATTGGTAAATGATGTTTTCCATGATGTCATTACACACAAAATGAATTTATTTTTTATAGTTCAATGAACTATTTTAAATTTATATGTATTTGTTAATTTCGGAGTGGGGGTACATGCACATGAATTCATATGCTTAGAGGACAGAAGAGATTATTAGATCTCAGGGAAGTGGAGTTACAGAGGATTCTAACCATCTGACAGAAGACCTAGAAATTAAACTTAAGTCCCTTGGAAAAACAGTGAATATTTTTAAACATCAAGTCATTTCTGCAGCCCCTGATTATATTCTAATTACTCTTTTTGTATTTAACTCATTTGTTTTTCCCCTGAGTTTGTATTTTGTAATAATAAAACCACATTTTTTTGATTATCAATATAATCTGTCACTTTCAGATACTTCAAGATAAGAAGAAATGCAATCAAAACTCCATCATCACTAGTATTTGGATAGTTCAGTTAGTTTTACTGAAAAATGTCTATGACAGTCCACTAAGTTTCAGAATTTTGATTTTTAAAAGTATCCCAAGTTTGAAGATGCCAATGAACAGTGAAGTACAAAGGCCAGAGCTCATAAAAATTATTTGTTAATGATATTTTAATTTTATAACTATATGTATTAATAGGAAATTCTATAAGTAAGCCTTCCAACCTATATCTAAATTACTGTTAAATACTATAATAGTTGAATGAATTCACCTGCTATCCTTTTGTTGGCTATAGTCACTTACTGAAAATGTATCAAATTACATTTTATATGATAACCAACTAATGAAAATGAAACTTTGATTGGACAGCATTTCTACTGAGAAAAAAACACATAGATTTGAATGTCAGAATAGAATGGCACATCTGGTATTTACTCTTTCCTATTTGTGTGGGATTGGTTCCAGTAAACAAA
Organism: Mus pahari; assembly: GCF_900095145.1. Classification (NCBI taxonomy): domain Eukaryota; kingdom Metazoa; phylum Chordata; class Mammalia; order Rodentia; family Muridae; genus Mus; species Mus pahari. The sequence goes on from NC_034613.1 coordinate 99,602,937, forward strand.
ACAGACTCCACATTCTATGTATGATACAGCATTTTGAGAAACTGTGAAAAATATTCAGATAACCTACCATAGCATCTCTTTATTTACCTATTCCTAGATTAAACATGAAGAGTTGCTTAATATATTGTTTCAAGAATAATAACATAAACATCCCAAACATTTGTAAACTTAATTTTTTTCATTTGTGGTTGTCTGAATTCATAAATTTGAATGTATGAATGTTAATTGGTGATATTTAGCAATGATTTAAATATGGTGATAGATGCTATTTGAAATATCTATATGAATAAATGAGATAAAGAATACTAGAAAGATGAATGAATCCTTAGGATTAGCAGAGATTTCTGGAGAGGTGATAATTTTTGAACTAAATATTAAAAATAACTAAGACACTATATACAAATCATTTGAGCAATAACTTTTAGAGAAAATCCTAAAATAAATATAGAAAATAAACAAAATAATAGGAAATAACAGATTTCTCATCTTCATTTTTTCCATAAAAGCTAACGACTAAGGTCTGGTTACTATACAGACAACCTAATACTCTTTTGGGAAATGGGATGAGAGCATCCACTGAGTAATTCTAATCTGTAATCTAAGCACAATCAGTGTTTATGTAATTTCTCTACCATGAGTCCTACCTATTCCTGTAAATTAAAATGTGAGAAAGGCAGAGAACTCTTAAATGAATGCTTCACAAAACCTAATATTATTTTGTCATTATTTCAGACACAAATAGTGCAATAGATATCAAGTATGGATTATATATTCACTGCAGGAAAATTTGCTTTTCTGTGTTTTAAAACAATGGCATATGTGTAATAATGGGATCACAAACTGAGTAAACATATGATTGGATGGATTGGTAGTCATTTGATTTGTAGAGTCTATACTGCCAACATGATTAGAGTCACACAGTTAAATCTTCAGATTGTGTTTGAATACACTGAGTTTAGATATTAAATACAAAAGTTCATTCAAGAGAAAAATCTTCTCTCATTAATAGTCTCAAATCTCAGTACACTATAAACTCTTTATTCTTTGGGGCATGGTAAAATATATTCATATATACCTTGCTCCAATAGTTTTCCAGATCTCATAACTACAGAATAAAGATAAAAACCTGTCTACTTTATCAGCCATTGGTCTGTGCTCTGCTTGAGGGCCAGTATTGATTGCAAAACCATTCTTGGGTTTTGGAGAATCTTTCAAAATTGAAAAAAAGTGAAAGTAAAATAAGAAAGATTAACAGAGCTAGAGCATCAAAAAAAAAAAAAAAAAAAAAAAAAAACCAAATAAAACCTTCGAGTAGTGAACTTTGAACTAGAGCATGTTAAGAGTAATGTTCTGAAAAAGCAATATTTCTTTCCAGTGCTGAAAAGACATCTGGCTAGCAAAGCTGCAATCACATGGGGGAAATTCTTAAAATAGCCACATTTCATTTCCTTGTTGAACTACAAGTTCAATTTTGTACTATTCACTTGGCACCACAAACTATTTCCTTGGGCTGAAGGGCATTTCATTTGTTTAGAAGCTTTACAGTGTTGCAGAAAGAAGGCTTGCATTCAGGAAAAATTTAGGCTTATTATTCGTCAATAGCAAAGTATGACATAAAATTTTTTGCCAGTTATAATTTTGATTATTGTTTAACTTAGACAGATTTTATATTACTAACCACATTTTGTTAATATTAAAAATACATTCTAAGAGTTTAAAAGGTTTAAGAGATGACTCAGTAAGGGAAACTGATAGTCTTCAAAAGATGCTGACGTTTATTTCTCAGAACCCACATTAGGCAACTCACATCCACTAACTCCAGCTCCAGGTTACCCAACCTTTCTCCTGGCCTTCTAGGGCATCTTTAATTGCTTGCCCATACTCACATATAATGCAAACACATAAACATAGTTAAAATTATTTTTTTATATTTAAAGGAGACATTTTCCAAACTTTTTTGTCATGGTAGGTAAATTAAAATAAAATTCACTTCAGAATAATTAATGAAGGTCTTTCCATAATGGACTTTAGCAAGTTTTAGATGTTATTAATAGTTGCTTGATAATCAGTAACTTTAATAGACTAAACAGTTAGTGAATAGAAAAAAATATATATAATACATATTGTATTTCAATACTAAATTAAGCAAATATTACCATTTCTATTAATAGTATTTATTATTATTATTATTATTATTACTATTATTACTATTATTACTATTATTACATTTGTAGGACAGACCATCCTATTTTGTGTATCTTTGGATACACAAATACTCAAATACTTTTATTCTATACCCTTACATATTTTTAAAAGAAAGTTTAACATTTATTGTCTTCTGGATAGAAAAATATGTTAAAACTCTCAGTACTTAACAATAACATCAAAAACTGATGAAAACAGTATGTATTCAATTTTTATTGGAAATAGTTTAATAATAATAGCTCATACTTAACAGACATGTCTATTAAATGACCAGTACCATACTAAGTACTTAATATGAGATGTCTAAGTCAATTTTCACAGTGACTTCTCTGAATGTCTATTATTACTTTCACCATTTTACCATTGAGGAAACTGAGGTAAAATAAGAAAAAGTTAATTTGGTATGCATATGCCTATGTGTCTGTGTGCAGGTGTAAAGTAAAAATATTGTTCCTATTGGTTATCAAAGTATCAAAAGCAACTCTATATTATGATAAAAGATTGAGAATGTATGTCCCATTGCTGGTGTGATTGCAAGCTGCTACAACCACTCTGGAACTCAATCTGGCAGTTCCTCAGGAAATTGGAAATAGTTCTATCTGAAGACTCAACTATCCCACTCCTGGGCATGTACACAACAGAAGCTCCAACATATAACAAGGACACATACTCATAGTATATATTCATAGTATCCTTATTTATAATAGCCAGAACCTGGAAACAACCCAGATGTCCCTAAATGGAAGAATGGATACAGAAAATATGTTCCATTTACACAATGGAGCATTACTCAGCTATTAAGAACAATGAAATTCACAGACAAATGTATGGAGCTAGGACATATCATCTTGAGTGAGGTAACCCAGTCACAAAGAACACACATGATATGTACTCACTGATAAAAAAAATTTCAGAATACTGACGATAAAAATCACAGACCATATGAAACTTAACAAGGAGGAAGACCAAAGTGTGGATGCTTCAATCCTACTTAGAAGAAGGAATAATCATGGGAGATAGAAGGAGAGAGGTGCCTGGAAAGGAGAGAGGAAGGGGAAGGAATGTGTGTGTGTGTGTGTGTGTGTGCGTGTGTGTGTGTGTGTGTGTGTGTGTGTGTGCACCCACACAAGTGCACACATGCTGAGGGCAGGACCAGGTATGAGAAGAGACAGAAGTACAGAGGGCCAGTAAATTGAACATAAATATATAGCAGTGGAAGATGGGGAACTAGGGGTAGCCATTTTAAAGTCCCAGATGCCAGGGAAATAAGAGGTTCCCAGGACCCAAAGAGTATGACATTAGCTGAAATACCAAATAAAGGACAGATAGAACCTATAGAGACCATATTCAGTAGATAGGCACAGCCCCCAGTTGAGGGATTGGGCCAACCACATATCTCAGAAATTTTAACCCAGAATTTTTCTTATCTAAAGGAAATGGAGAGAAAGAAATGGTTGCAGAAATTGACAGAAAGGTCATACAGAGAGACTGCTTCACCTAGGGATGCATCCTATCTGCAGACATCAAACCCAGACAATATTGCTGATGTCACGAAGTGCTTGCTGACAGGAACCTGGTATAGCTGTTTACTGAGAGGCTGCTGACCAACATGTGACCAATATAGATGCAGATATAGCCAACTATTGGACTGAGCTCAGGTACCCCACTGGAAGAATTAAGGAAAGGACCAAAGGAGCTGAAGAGGATTGCGACCCCATAGGAAGAACAACAATATCAACTAACCTGACTATACGGAGCTCCAAAGGACTAAACCACCAGCTAAAGAGTACATATGGAGGGAACCATGGCTCTAATTACATATGTAGCAGAGAATTGCCTTATCTGGCATCAATGGGAGGGGTGGCTCTTGGACTTGTGGAAGCTTGATACCCCAGTGTAAGGGTATGCTAGAATGGTGAGGCAGCACTGTAGTGGTAGGTGGGGGAAGACCTTCATAGAAGCAAAGTGGAAGGTGAAATGGATGGGGGTTTTGAGGAGGGGGGAACTGGGAAGGTGGACAACCTTTGAAATGTAAATATATAAAATCATCAATAAAAAAAAATGTATGCTCCCCTTTGTATAATTACTATCTTCAAATAGGTGGTATTTTTCCAATTTTTCAATTCCAGAAGATACACATTTGGTATTTAGATAAGAACTTATATCAAAGATTTCTAGATATTTCCTATAAACATGTAGAAAACCTTCACTCATTCTAGTACGTTTTTTTTTTTTTTTTTGATTTAAGACTTTAAGATTATAGCAAATGTTTTACTCTGTGTTGTATATTTATGTCCCTCACTTTGGGAATTCCTCGAGAAGTTTCTCAAAAGACATAGAAATAGCCCTACCAGATGGCAAAATCATACCACTCCCTGGCATATATACTAGCGAATGTATATCCTACTAGAAAAATATATGTATATCTATATTCAAGCAGTTCTATTCATAATAGCTAAGAAATCAAATCAGCTTAGCTACCTGTGAACTGATGAAAGGATAAAAACGGTGACTGATACATATATACTTAATAGGATATTACTCAGATGTAAAGAAAAGTGAAACTATGAAATTTGCAGATAAATTGGTGAAACTTAAAAAAATAAAATAAAGTAAACTGAGCGAGACAACCCAGAACCAAAAAAATGAATTATGACACATGATGCTTAAGTTTTGTATATTTAACTTGAAATACTTCAGAAAGCCTGAAAACTAGAGATGCAACAGTGTATGTGCAGGTTAAGGAAGTAGGCTTAGTAGCTTATAAGTAAAGTGAAAGTAGAGAAGAGGAATATTGCAAGCACACAAATTCAAAGTGGAAGAGAGGTCATGATATGAGCAGACGAGAGAATGGGAGGGAGATTATTAAAAGGAAAGGAGTATGAGAAAACCATTTGGAAATCTACAATCTGATAACTTAATTAATTAGTATAAAAAAGACTTTGAAGGTAGATAGCTTACAAGGCTAGATAATGCTGGTTCTAGAAGTAATGATAACTGAACAAAACCTTCATTGCCAGCTGTACCATACTGGCACTGCAGTCATTGATCAGAGAATTTTCAGAGGACCCCAAATCAATTCAGGCTCTTTTCATTACTCTTTAATACCCATCACAAGAATTTAATAAGAAATTATAAGAGCCTATTGCTTGAATATCACATATTTTTAATGCAAGATAGAAAGAAATCAAGGCAGAAATGAGCTTGAAGCTTCTTCCTTGCTACCTAGCTCTAATCGTACTAGCACTTATTCCTGAATACTGCTATTCAGGTGGAAGAGAAAAGGCATCAACAGTCCTACCAAATGTGAACTCTGAACAATATAAGCCTATCAGTGAAGATGTGCCCTTTGTTTCAGTCATAGCACAAAGGCTATAGGAAATAATCACTCACTCCTTAGTTGCATTTGAGGCACACTCCATAAAAAGAAATCTAGTCCTAATACTGTAAACTTCAAAATCATGGGTGAGGAGGCCTTAGTCACTAGGAGGAAATGCTGCTGCCCTGATGAACTGACTAACTTATTTTCAAATGTCTGTGTTTAGATATAGACAGAAGCCAGTCTCAGCCTTACTCATAGGAACCATCCCTTGTAGTAAATAGAGATGAACGTAGAGACTCATGCTGCCTGCAATGCTCATGCTGAAAACAAAAGTTGATGCACAGCTTAAAAGAAAACATTTATACTCTCTCTCTCAAGGCTCAGGGAGTATTTCAAACCATATGGGCAGGGTGTGAATGCAAGAGGTAGAAGACAAAGAGAAGCACTTCAAAATTTTGTCTTCTAAGCATAACACAGCCATGGCAACCTTGCCTCTAGCACTGTTCTCACATAAGCTGGCATCTCCTAACTAATCTCCTACTAATGGGAAAGTTTCCCAGGAACTGATTTATTTTTTTGCAATGATTCTGGAGATTAAGGGACATACTATTCATTTTTGTAGCTACTGGTCCACCATTCTCTAATTAACAGTTCCAAGCCCAGAATTACAATAATTGTTCAAAGTGCTGCAGAACACAAAAACAAACAAAAATCATGGATATAGGAAAGAGATTTGCAAGAAAAGAGGGAGATCTGCTGGGATAGGAGGGGGAAATAGGAGAGGGGGATTATGACTGGGAGAATAATCATAATTTATCTCTATGATATTGTCAAACCTCCAGTGGACAAAAATTTATCATATTATCTTAATTATATGTTATATTTTTTGTTTATATTAAATGGATATTTTTATGACCTATTGTCTTCTTTTGTGATTATCTATTATGTCTAAAATTATTTCAAATTGTACAAAATAACAAATGTTGAAAAAATCATTCCCTTTGCTATCATCAATTCAGTATCATTTCCCACAATATTTTTCCAAACTTATGTAGGATTTTAAAATTCTTTGGCAATTTAATATATTGAAGTAATGTATTTTGGTAATTTTTCACTTCTCATTACCTTTAATCTCTTTCCACTCCTGCTTAACAGTTTCTTCTTTGCAATGAATCTCCTTCATTCTAGGCTATCATTTTGTTGTCTTGTTTTAATGTTGTCCTTGATTATTAATTTCATTTTATTTTTGTGTGGATTATTATTATTTAATTTAGATTATGGTAGATAATCTAGATTACTTTAGATTATTTTAGTGAGGGTTTCTATTGCTTCAAAGAGACATCAGTTCTTATAAAGGACACCATGTAATTAGGATTGGAGTTACAGTTTCCAAAGTTTAGACCATTATCATCTTGGTAGGAAGCATATATAGGCAGACATGGTACTGGAGAGTTAGCTGAGAGTCATAATTCTGTATCTGCAGACAGCAGGAAGAGAAAGGGATCCATTGTGCCTGATTTGAGCATCTGAAATTTCAAAGTCTGTCCTGAGTGACACACTTCCTCCAAGAAGGCCTCTTGTACTCTAACAAGGCCACATTCCCTAATAGTGCCACTACCTATGAGCCTATGGGACTGATTTCATTCAAACCATCACATGGACCCACTGGGTTTATTATGATATCATAAATGAACATGAGTATGGTTTTGTCTACCAGAGTGTGGGCAACTTTCTAGTGGCTACATCGCTAAGAAAATGATTTCCACCCTCCCACAATAATTTTGTAAAAGCTTATATTTTTCCTAAAAATACTCATAAATATCTTCATTTATACCATGAGTCATAATTTTACTTAGTTTGTAAAACTAAACAAGTATCAATTGAGAAGTAATGAAATATAGTAGAAGGATAAATAAAATATGAAAAAAATACTAGTAATGTAATTAAAAGACATTAAGATAGAAAAACAAGCTGGGTATGGTGGCACATGCCTTTAATCCCAGCACTTGGGAGGCAGAGGCAGGCGGATTTCTGAGTTCGAGGCCAGCCTGGTCTACAAAGTGAGTTCCA
>NC_034613.1:99610598-99640598 GCF_900095145.1 Mus pahari
AAAAACAATCTAGACTACAATTGGAAATTTCCTGGTACACTGAGAGCAAAGAACTCCTTCTAGTTTATAAGGAGCACATTTAAAACTAAAGTATACTACTTCTACTAGGATACAGTGAGTACTTTATTAACATGTCAGAATTTATTAACAGCTGACATGTCATGCTTTTATTATAGTCTTAGTTTTATTAGTGGACTGGATACTTACACAGTCCCACTAAATAAAAAAAAATATGTGCAAAAAAGGCTAAAGAGTTGACTCAGTGGTTAACAGCAGGGGCTTATCTTTCAGAGGACCTGAATTTAATTGTCAATACCCACATGGAAACTCACAACCATCTATAACTCTTAATTTAGTTACAGGGGATCTGATGCGATCTTCTGACATCTACATGTTCCAGACATAAATATGGGGCACAAACAAACATTCAGGCAAAACCCCCATATGCATATAAAATAATAATAATAGTCAATGTTTTAAATATCTGTAGAAATACATTAAATAATATAAAATGCAACTTGCCAAGGTTAATATTAAAATACTCTGCAACATTTTAAAAATACTTTCAAAATCAACATAACATATATTTCAACCAGAGAAATATTTACATATAAATACCAAATCTAAAAAAAATACAAAGCTTATGATTTCAATAATCAACTTTACTATAGTTTGTGACCCTTGGTCAGTTATCTGAAATGTAGGACAAAATGTAAAGCATCAATATACTTAGGATATAAAAGCTATATTATCACTCCTGATCAAAGTAAGTGAAATCATATACTTGCATTATGATCTCAAGATAAGGTCACATGTAAATTACTGGTTCCTGGGCTTACTTTATTTGTTTGTTTATTTCTAATACACAGATGTATCTTAAAGATGTAACATATAATCTGAAAAGAACCTTAAGAGATAACCTATTGCATTTCATTATAACTAGGAAGCATTCCATCCAAACCATTCTGGTCATGTTTAGTTAAAAATACATACAAGGAAACAATTAAGCAATGGCAACTAGTGTGTGAAACTCATTCTAACCTAAATGTTTCTCAAGTAGTTTTATAGTATTTAGTAAAAATCAGAAAGAATTCCATTTTCTATAAGTTAGTTTAGGTAGTTATTTAGCATTCCTTCTTAGGATGAATACTCAAATTTCACTTTTTGAAAGATGTACGTTTAATTTTGTAATAGGAAGTCTACTCCCCAGAGAGCTTACATGTTTAAGGATAGTTCCAAACTGCTGGCATTATTAAGACAAATTATTAAGACTATGATCTAATCAATGGATATATTTAAAATATGGCAGTATTGGCAGGTGTGGCCAACTTGAAGAAAACAATGCATTGGGGAAAATATCTAGTCTCTTGGCCTTTTTCTTCATTCTGCTTTCTGTTCCCAATGAGGTAAGAACTCATGAGCTTCTGCCACATGATCCTACAACTGCATTCTGCCTGACCACAGGCACATAATAATGATGTAAGTTTACAGTGGAATGAGGATTCTAGAAATATAAAGCAAAATAATAGCTTTTCAATATGTTATCCTTTCTGGAATTTTCCATCATGCAGAATTGTCTAGAAAAAATTTTATGTAAGTTTTATTTAATTTTAATTTTGTTGAGAATTTCATACTTATATGATTTCTCACTTTCCCTTTACCACCTCCAACTTCTATGAATCCCTATTTCTCAAATCCATAACTATGCCTGTATCTAGTAAGCATGAACACATATATATGTATATATACATAACTGATTACTTGAGATTGGAAAATTGTTTGTGGGCTTGACCACAGAGAAAGCTGATTCTCTCTCTTAGCAGCCATTTTAATCATTTGTTTAGGGGTAGACCCCACGTGGTATTTCCCCACAATGACATGTTGACATGTCTTACAATAATACAAGTATTGTTAGGCAACAATAGGGTTGAGATTTCATGAGTGCAGCTTTATGATCATGTCTGATAGACACCATCTAGCAGGAAGCATCCTGATACTTTGGTTTTTAAGATCTTTCGCTGGACGTGGTGGTGCACACTTTTAATCCCAGCACTTGGGAGGCAGAGACCGGCAGATTTCTGAGTTTGAGGCCAGCCTGGTCTACAAAGTAAGTTCCAGGACAGCCAGGACTACACAGAGAAACCTTGTTTTGAAAACAAACAAACAAACAAAAACAAACAAACAAACAAAAAGATCTTTCAGCATCAGGTTTCATGAACCTCTCTGAGCCTTAGAAGTACCGTAGTTGGCATAATTACAGCCAGGCATCCCAGAGTTTCTTACTTTCTATAATTTTGAACACTTTGTAGATCACTGTAATAGTTGCTGTCTGTGGTAAAAAGAAGCTTCTTCCATGAGATGTGAGAACTATATTTGTATATATAAGGCCATGAATTTATAATATAGTTAGAAATTATACTGATTTAGTAAATTGGTTGAAATAGCTTCTCTTCTAGAGTCTATGAACTCTACAGCCATGGGTAGTTGGCTGTATTTTCAGTACCAGACATGAAATTCCTTGGCTATATTTTCAGTACCAGACATGAAATTCCTCCTAATAAGCAAGAGGTAAGTCTAACTAGAAATCTGTTGGTTATTCCCAAGGTAAAAGTGCCACTATTTAACCACTGGAATATTTTGCAGAGCCAATGATTACTGTGATTTGCCGGCTTTCTTGACAGTTTCTCTCATTTGGCAGCTGAAATATCACAATCCAACATCATGGAAGCTAGTTTGCAAGAGGGAGGTTTCCAGGTCATTTCCACCTTGATTCCACTAAGTTCTGTGTCTAAACTGTGTGCTGTCGTCAGAAATAGGGAATTACCTTCAAATTCTAGAATGTGACCAAGGGTAATGCAATAGATAGTATTGTTTGGGGATTATATTGGGATCCTTTAATCAACAACTCAGGAGGAGGTTTCTCATGCCTGCCATAGAGTTCTTTGTAGGTAATCTATGACTCTTCAGGGGAGCAATACTACCCTGTGTGGTACAAGTTCACCTTGATTATATACATTTTATATTATATATTGCCTATTATATATTATGTGTGACACACACACACACACACACACACACACACACACACATATATATATATATATATATATATAATATTATACACATTACATATATTTTCTCCATTTACCCTCCCTCTCACGCATTTATCCCATTTCCCTCTCATAGCGCCTGTGTCCTAATGTATATCACTGTGGAGTTCCTTTAACTCCTCCTTTCTATTGTTCCTTTCTAGTTTTCCGACTTCTACAATTTCTTCAGCTTATATATTTTAAAGATTCAGAGCTAGGAGCCACAAATATGGGAAAATGTACTTGTTAATTTTTCTTAAGTAAAGATGGAAAAAAACAAACAAAAAGAGGTTCAATGTCACATTTACTCTTTTAAAACTGACCAAATTACATGGCCAATTTTCAGTGGGTGATACTTCAATACACAATTAAGGGAAATATATCATATCCAATGAGGAAAGAAAAATTTGCAGATATTTTAGTGATTTTTCTCCAAATATTCAGTCAGACAAGAGCTACACTGTAACATTTCAAGATTTGATGTGTCTAGTTATAAAGCTACAGTGCTTGCGGTCAGGAGACATTGGTTCAAATGTCACATTAATATTGTGTATGATTATCTATGTATGAGATCTCAAGACAATTATTATGACAGATAGTCATCTTCTAAGGGATCTGATTACGTCTGACCTTTTAAAATCTCCAGAGAGTAAAAATAGCCGAAGAGAAGTGTTTGTGCATACATAACACAGAGCTGGGATTCCACACTCCAACTGTAGCAAAGAACAGAGATAATGTCAGCGTAGCTCAGTCAAGACTTACAGAAAATAATTTCTTCTATAGTTTTGCACCATAAAAATCTATGGTCTATAATTGTCAGTTCCATGTATAGTAAACATAAATAACTTTACATTAATACATCTTAGAAGAAATTATCACAATTCCTCATTTTATAAATATAGAATATATTTTTTAAAACAAATTATATATATATATATATATATATATATACTAGGACTATATACACACATATTAGCATACATATATAATGACATTGCTAGATTATATGAAATACAAAAGTGGGTTTGTTTTGGTTGTCTTTTTTCAAAATACATTTCATTAAAGGGACAATAGCTGTAATAAATAACCCTAAATATATAATAAGAATAATAGTCAATGTTAGTTTAAATTTTGATTAATTGATATATTAATTACATTTCAAAATAACTGGAATTAAATCAGTTGATTGATACAATTGTATACTAATAACTGTCACCATATCTCCCATTAAAAACTATAAATACACATATAAATGTATTAATAAATGAATCAAATTAACTATAAGTATATCACATTGGCAATTTTGTCCATATTTCTTAGATAGTTCATGATTGATCTATTTATAAACTTAGATAAACATTTTTAAGCATGATTAGCAATATAAATGAATTAAATAAGAAATTGTTCCAGAGGTAAATCTAATTGACCATCAAACCTGAACAAGACAAGGATAATGGAAACCGAATCGAGAATATTATGTACAAATAATACAATTTTGGATAAACGTAACATCTTACAGGTCAAAGCAGAGATCTCGGAATTAAGAAAACCCAGGGCTCCTCCTAAAGGTTCTCATGGTTCCTGTAGGTTTGTTTCCCTAGTGTCTCTTTTTGCAAACTTTACACACACATGCTACATTTATTTTCTTAAACATAATTATTTTTTCTAGATATATTTAAATTGTTCTTCCTTTCAAGCAATGGTTATTTACCTTTCTTAGGTCATATATACCTTTGAGAATCACATAAAGTCAATTGAAACTATCCTAGAAATAAATTTTGTTCTTCCCTTGAAAAGATTACAAATAACCCATGGAGGTATACAGATTCCCGGGAGTCTGCACAAGGTTATAGAATGAAATTTACTTTGCAGAGTATAGTCCTTTTTGTTGTCCAGAAAAACGGCAAGCTGGTACATTAAATTCCTCCTGGATACTGTTGCAGACAGAGTAATCTCTGATTCCATCTTATCCTAAGATTTTTTTTCCCTTTATAAAACTGAAATTTCATTTCAATGGGAATACTGCAGAGAGAAAAGCATGGGTCAGTTTTTCCACCCTTAAGTCATGTTTTCTCCATATTATAATGAATAATAGCACATATGTGCATGTGGTGTGTGTGTGTGGTTGTATATATGTACGAGCAGACTATATATACATATGCATGAGAGTATATGCAACATAATTCACTACATCCTAAACAAATAATAAAACACACTGATTCCAATCTCACTCTTAAAATAAAATTGTAGGTATTTAAAGAAAATTCCTTTTCTCTGACAACTAGAAAAAATGGGATAATATGCACATCAGTCTATGCAGGTGTACTTTTAAATGATGCTTTAACATTACTATATCTGTGAAGTTAAGTATAAGTTCAAATCTAATTTACTAGTACATAGCGAAGTTTCAGACCAATTAAATTAATACCAGTTAAAGTATCCATTTCTTTTTGTTTATTATCTGCATTTTTAAACTGTGTGTTCATTGACTGATTCCTTTGGGAAAGTATTCTGGAGAGAAAAATTAATACAACTATGAAATAAATGAGAGATATATAATAGAAAATATTGGAGAGTCCCATTTTATTTCAGGGACCAAAAATTCATATTCATTGCACATCTTCCTTTTAAATAAAAGTTTTATTTCCTCCCTGAATAGAGAAAATATAACCAAAGGAAAAACATAACAAACACCAGGGTTCTCAATATTTTCTGGGCCATAGCAAAGAGAATCATAAAGGAAATACACTTGTGGGAATTGGGGGGTATTAATAAAAGATCCAATGATGCCAGGATTCAAAATGCATTTTCCATGTCCAAAGAGCAAAGACATCACAGAAAGCATTTCAATTTGTATCGGTGAGTAACTCTGGGTAATAAAGAACCATTAGTTAATGATGCTGTGGGAAAGCTAAGTAGACCAAAGATGGATGCATCTCTTGAGAAGAAGAAACCATGTTTGAAGATACTGAGATTACAAGATACTAAACACTAATTTTTCCACATTTGCCACTTCTGAGGAGGAATGTCCATTGACAGGAGGAGTTGTTTTAATGAGAGCTTACTTTATAGTTATTTTCCTTGAAATACAGATAATTTGAAGTAATTATGTATGAAATTTAGATTATTAATATATGGCAAATGGAAATTAACATATATGTACCCATTATTTTCATTGAATTTACTGATCCAGACGCTGTACATTAAACATTTTGGTCTTCAAAGTTCTGTACATAATTTTATTTTTAAGAAGGTTTTTCCTTTCATCACTTTACACTTTCCCTCTAATTAGTAGATTTTGAAACAGAAATTGTAATACAGAAATAAATTTGATAGGATTAGAATAACATAAGTTTTACAAGAGAGCAAGACTGCTAGCGTTAGACTGAGGCCAAAGAATGGAATATACTGAGGTACAGATTACCCAACTGTCTCAGAAAGAATGGAGGGCAGCTCCACCAAAATGGAGTTGTATTTTTAAGCGATGGTTTAAGTGGGACAATGTGAGAGAGTATTAAAGGTGATGGAACTGTTACAAACAAAGAAACTGTCCATAAATGGATTTTTTTTATAAACAGATTTTTTTTTTTAAACTAGGCACCTCTAGTCCTAATAGAAAACTGTAGACTTAGGTTATATTCCTGAGACATGGAGAATTTGGAGTTATTTGTTTGTTTGTTTATTTGTTTGTTTTTTGGAAATGATTCCCTTTGGGGCAAGAACTTTAGCCAGTGTAACTAATAAATCATGAGTAGAGGTCAACTGTACCTTAATGATTCACAAATACATTATGGTCAGGGTATTGTGATGGTCTTTTACAGAAAAATAGTAGGTTGGGAATTGACTTTCACAACACTCCCTTGTGTGAGTAGAAGATGGTTGATTTGAGGTAATCTATTGGTAACAGAAGAGTTTTCTCTCTGTTACGGTTCTTTCACCTTATTCTATTTTCCTAAGCACTGGAGTCTCTGATCTGAAAATAAGAAAAAATGTTTTTAAGATTGATGTTGGATGTTTTCTCTTTGACTATCCTAGGCAAATGATATTTAACCATCATGGTCAGATCAAATCAATGAGGTAGAAAGCACCAAAAGTCATTTAATATAGTAAATCATCACATAATTCATATATGAAAAACTAGTACTAATTAGCAGCAAACTCAAACCTTATTAATTATGACCCAAAATGAGAAAAAAGAAATCAAAGACCTCAGAAGGTAGAAAAATATCCAACTCAATCAGTAGGATTTACATAGAAAAAACAGTCATCTTAACCAAAACAATCTACAAATTCAATGCAATTCTCTTCAACATCCTAACACAAATTTTTACAGATATTGAAAGAGAAAATCACAACTTTATAAGGAAAACCAGAAAACACAGGATAGTAAAAACAATTCTGAACAATTAAAGAACTTCAGTAGGAATCACCATCCCTGATCTCAAGCTATACTGCAGAGAAATAGTGATAAAAAGCTGCATGGTATCAGTATAGAAATAGACAGGTGGATCAATGGAATAAAAATGAAGACCCAGAAATAAATGCACACATCTATGGACACTTCATTTTTGACAATGGTTCCAAAACCATACAGTGGAAAAAAAGAAAGCATTTTCAATGATTGGTGCTGGTCTAACTGATGGTCTGCAAGTACAAGAATGCTAATTGAACCATATTTATCACCCTACACAAAATACAAGTCTAAGTGGATCAAGGAACTCAAAAAAAGAAAAAGCTGAATACACTCAATCTAATAGAAGAAAAAGTGAGGAATAGACTTAAAGCAGTGGCACAGGAGAAAATTTCCTGAACAGACCACAATGGCTCAAGCTCTAAGATAAACAATTAATGAAAGGAACCTCTTGAAACTGAAAAGCTGCTGTAGAGCAAAAGTAACTGTCAATGGGGAAAAATGGCAGCCTACAGATTGGCAAAAACAACCTAGCCCAGAGACTTGAGGCCCTTGCAGCCAGATCTTTTACTTCATTGATTAGAATTACAACAAGCTAGAGATACAAGCTCAGGGGGTACTGGTTAGTCTATATTGTTCCACCTACAGGGTTGCAGCCCCCTTCAGCTCCTTGGGTACTTTCTCTAGCTCCTCCATTGGGGGCCCTATGTTCCATCCGATAGCTGACTATGAGCATCCACTTCTGTGTTTTCCAGGCACTAGCATAGCCGCAGAAGATGGCCTAATTGGCCATCATTGGGAAGAGAGGCCCCTTGGTCTTACAAACTTTATATGACCCAGCACAGGGGAATGCCAGGGCCAAGAAGTGGGAGTGGGTTGGTAGGGGAACAGGGACGGAGGGAGGGTATAGGGAACTTTCGGGATAGCATTTGAAATGTAAATAAAGAAAATATCTAATAAAAAAAATTGGAAAAAAAAGAATTACAACAAGCTATTTTATATTATTTGTGGCTCTTTTTAATGGTGTTGTTTCCCTAATCTTTTTCTCAGTCCAGTTATCCTTTTTATAAAGCAAGGCTATATAGATTTTGAGTTAATTTTATATCTAGCTACATTTCTGAAGTTGTTTATCATCTATAACAGTTCTCTGGTATAATTTTGGGGTACTATAGTATACTATCATATCATCAGCAATTAGTGATACCTTGATTTTTTACTTTACAATTTGTTTCCCCTTAATCTCTGTTGTGTTATTGCTCTACATAGAAATTCAAGTACTATATTGAATAGACAAGAAGAGTGGGCATCCTTATCTTGTCCCTGATTTTAATAAAATTTTTTCAAATTTCTCTCCATTTAATATGATGCTGACTATTGGTTGGCTGTATATTGCTTTTATTTTGTTTAGATATGTGCCTTGAATTCCTGCTCCCTCCAAGACTATTAACATTAAGGAGTTTTAGGATTTTGTCAAAGGTTTTTCAGCATCTAATGTGATGGTCATGTGATTTTTTTCTTTGAGTTTATTTATAGAGTGGATTACATTACTAGGTTTTCATATATTGAACCAACCTTGCATCTCTTGGATGAAGCATATGTGATTGTAGTGAATGATGTGTTTGATGTGTTCTTGGATTTGGTTTGGGAGAAATTTATTGAGTTATTGGGTAGTTTTGCATCAATATCTTTAATTGAATTTGATTTGAGGTTTTCTTTTGTTTGTTCATATATATTACACTTCATATTTTATTCCCTCCCACCTCCATCGACCCTCTGACTGTTCCACATCCTGTACCCCCTTGTCTTCACATGGATGTCCCAATCCCCCATCCTACCAGACCTCTAAACTCCCTGGGGACTCCAGTCTCTTGAGGGTTAGGTGCATCATCTCTGAATGAACACAGACCCAGCAGTCCTATACTATATATGTGTTTGGGGCCTCATATCAGCTGGTGTATGCTGCCTTTTTGGTGATCCAGTGTTTGAGAGACCTCTGGGGTCCAGATTACATGAGACTCCTGGTCCTCCTACAGGATTGACCTTCTCAGCTTCTTTCAGCTTCATTAATTCGAACAACAGGGGTCAGCTGCTTCTGTCCATTGGTTGGGTGCAAATATCTGCATCTGACTCTTTCAGCTGTTTGTTGTGTCTTCCAGAGTGCTATCATGCTAGGTCCCTTTTTTGTGAGCACTCCATAGCATCAGTAATAGTGTCAGGCTTGAGACCTTCCCTTGAGCTGTATCCCACTTTGGACCTGAGGCTGGACCTTCTTTTCCTCATGTCTCTCTCAATTTCCATCAGACAGAAACAATTATGTGTTAGAGTTGTGACTGTGGGATGCTCCCCTTCATTTGATGCCCTATCTTCAGGCTGGAGGTAGGCTCTATAACTTCCTGCTCCCTATTGTAGCGCATTTCATTTAAGGTCTCTCCATTTGAGTCCTGAGAGTCCTTTCTCCTGAGGTTTCCTGTTTCCATTCTTTCTGCTGGCCCTCAGGGCTTCAGTCCTTTACTATCACCCAATACCAGATCAGGTTCCCATCTCCCCTCCACTCCCTCCCTGTCTACTTTCCCTCCCAGGACCCTCACTCCCTCTGCACTTGTGATTGCTTGTCTCTCTCTCTCATGTGAGGCTCAGGGAGTCCGCACTTTGGCACTCCAGCTTGTTGAACTTTTTGAATTCTGTGGACTGTGTTTTGGGTGTGTTTTTTGGCATCAGAGTAACTGTTGCCTCATAGGATGAATTGGGTAATGTCCCTTCTTTTCCTTAGTGTCTCATTATATGGTCAGTTTTGGAGAAGGTTCCCTGAGGTGCTGAGAAGAAGGTATATTCTTTTGTTTAGGGGTGAAATATTCTGTGGATATATGTTTACCCCATTTGCTTCATAACTTCGTTTAGTTTCATTGTGTTTTTATTTAGTTTCTGTTTCAGTGACTTGTCCATTGTTGAGAGTGGGCATTTGAAGTCACCAATTGCTATTGTGTGGGGTACAATGTGTGCTTTGAGCTTTAGTAAAGTTTCTTTGACAAATATGGGTGCCTTTGCATTTGTGGTATAGTTATTGAGAATTGTGACTGTTTCTTATATGCTTTGTAATGATGAATCTTGTTTACAAATCCAGGCTGTTACCTAGTGTGGATAGAGTGGGCTGGTATCTGTGGTCTCTTATGGTCTGTAAGAACTCTGGCCAGGATTTTCTGGCCTTTAGAATCTCTATTGTGAATTCAGGTATAGATCTCATTTTGGGACCATGAAAGGCAGCCTGTTCTGTGGTTGGGCTGGTTAAAATTCCAGAGACCTAGCAGGTAACTCTGCAAGAGACAGAAGGAAGTTTGTTACTCGCTCAGACACCAGGCTCCTGACTTGAGGCCTCAGCTCCATAATTCTGTGGCCATCAGTCATGTAGGGCAACTCCCCAAGGCCTTGGTATTCTGTCTGAACTCCACCCCTACAGTTACTTGGCAACAGCCAGGTAGCCCTGGCCCACTATAAAAGGGTCTGCTGGTTCCCTCCTCCCTCTCTTTCTCTCTTAATCTTCCTCTCTTCCTCTTGCCTCTCTCTCTTGCCCTCTTGCTTCCCCCTCTCTCCACATTCCCTTCCCCTCTCTCTCCATGTGGCTATGGCCAGCTTCTACTTCTCTACTCTCTCTCTCTCTCTCTCTCTCTCTCTCTCTCTCTCTCTCTCTCCCTCTCTCTGCCTCTACTACCCTCTTAGCTCCCTTTCTACCATGACAATACATACCTTAAAACCATGGATTGTCTCTTCTCATCAGGATCTGCTGTGCTGGAGCAATGGGGCAGGTCTTCCTCTAAAGAGGAAAACCTCTTGCAGAAGGCTTCATGCAGAAGTCCTCCATGTGCTCTTAGGCATGGCCCCCAAGCCAAGCAGTCAGCCACCAAGACAAGCAAGCCAGAGGCACACTCCCTCCCCAGAGGAACCAGCCTTAGTGCTCTCCTCCCTGCTCCTTTCTCTTCCTCCCAGGACAGAGCCAGTCCACAGGCCCCACTCAGTTCTCAGCTCTTCAGTGGCATCCAGCAGCATCAGCGATGCCCAGAAGTTTGAGAACCTGTCATCCTCAGCCTTGTTGCAGGCCTGGGGACCCCAGAACCAGCTCTAATGTGGAATTCAGCTGCATCTGTGGTACCTGAGAGTTCGAGCCCAACTCTGATAGTTCCATGGGGACCTCAGATTGCTTTCCCAACCCTGGAGAGGGTTCAGTGGTGTGGGTGCTCGACTTCAAACTTCCCACTTCCTGCCCGAGAAGAGGCCCAAATCCTGGCCTGGACGCAGGACCCCATTTTAAAACACACCTCATAGGTCTGCCTTTAAATATTACTTGGCCTTTTTTGTTTTTAGCTTTTAATATTATTTCTTTATTCTGTAATTTAGTGTTTTTTTAAATTTTGTGGCAAGAATATTTTCTTTCCCATTCTATTTTCATTTTTGTATATTTCTTCTATGTTTATGGCTATCTCTTTCTTGAGGTTAGGGAAGTTTGCTTCTATGATTTTGTTAAATATGTTGTCTTGCCCTTTGAACTGGGAATCTTTCACTGCCTTCTACACCAATTATTCTTAAGTTTGATCTCTTCATTATATCCCAAGTTTTTGGATGTTTTGGGCTAGGAGCTTTTTATACTTGGCATTTCCTTTGATCAATACCTTCTATGGTATCTTCTATGCCTAAGAATCTCTCTTCCATCTCTTGTATTCTATTGGTCATGCTTGCATCTGTAGTTGCTTTTCTCTTTCCTAGGTTTTCCACCTCCATGGTGGTCAACATTTATGGTTTCTTTATTGTTTCTATTTCTATTTTTAGGTCTTGGACCATTTTTTCCCTTTTCATCACTGGTATAATTTTATTTTCCTGTATTTCTTTAAGGGATTTATTAGTTTCCTCTTTAAGGGCTTATACCTATTTAACTGTATTTTCCTGTATTTATTTAAGGGAATTATTGATATCATTTTTAAAGGCATCTATCATCTTCATGAGAGGATTTAATGCCAGAATTTTGCTCTTAATGTGTGTTAGGCTATCCAAGGTTTGTTGTAGTAGGTGAGCTGTGTTCTAATGTTTACCAATTCCACTGGCTTCTGTTGATCATGTTCTTATGTTTCCTTTTCATCTTTTGGTTTTCTCTGGTGGTAACTGGCCTGGGTGTCTTAGATTGGAGAAGTCCCCATCAAATGCAAGTGGAACTGTGTATACAGGGTTAGAGCAGCCATTCTAGGAGGTAAGCAGTGCTTCTGTATTTCTGGTTAGATCAGGCTTCCTGTGTTCCTGGTTAGAGCAGTACTCCTAGAAGAAAGTGAGGGCTGTGGGGTGGTTGAGTGGGCATGATAGTCTGCTAGCTTGTACCTTTTTATTGAAGACTTGAGTTCACTGATGTTGATAGATATTAAAGACCACTGCTTGTTACTTCCTGTTTTTTTTTATTTTGGTTGTATTATTGTTTGTGTGTGTGTGTGTGTGTGTGTGTGTGTTATGTGTGTGTTTTGTGTATGTATGTGTGTGTGTATGTATGTATGTATGTATGTATGTATGTATGTATGTGTTTGTATGAGCACTTTCCTTTGGTTTGTAAGTGCAGAGTGACTTATTTCTTGTGTTTTATTGTACGTAGTTTTCCTCCTTTGGTTGGAGCTTTCACTCTAGTATTTTCTGTAGGTCAGGATTCTTGGATAGACATTGAATTTGTATTTGTCTTGAAATATCTTGTTTTTTCCATCTATGGTGATTGACAATTTTGCTGGGTCTAGTAGTCTGGTTTGACATCTATGGTTTTGCATGTTATCTGTCCAGGCCATTCTAGCATTCAGAGTCTCTGTTTATAAGTCAGGTTTAATTCTGATATGTCTGCCTTTGTATGTTACCTGAATTTTCCCCCCTTGCAGCTTTTAATATTCTCTCTTTGTTTTGTAAATTTTGCTTTGATTATTAAGTGGTGGGAGGATTGTCTTTTCTGATTCAGTCTAATTAGTGTTGTATATATATCTTGTATGCTTATAGGCATCTTTTTCTTTAGGTTGGGAAAGATTTCATCTATGATTTTGTTGAACCACTTTGTTGGCCTATGAGCTTGAACTCTTCACCTTATTCTGCTGTTATTATTCTTAGGTTAGGTCTTTGTATCCCAGATTTTCGGGATGTTTAGTGTCAGGAATTTTGTAGCTTTAATATTTTATTGACCAACATACCAGTTTCTTTCCTCCTTTGTATCTTCTATGCCTGAGAGTCTCTTCAATCTCCTGTATTCTGTTGGTGATGATGCTCATATCTGTTGTTCCTGTTCTCTTCCCTTGATTTTCCAACTCCAGTATTCCCTCATTTTTTGTTGTTTTTATTGCTTCTTTTTCTATTTTCCTGTCTTTCCTGGTTTTATTTATTTCCTTCACCTGTTTAATTGTCTTTTCCTATGTATCATTAGGAGATGTATTTGTTTCATCTTTAAAAAAATTTACCTGTTTGTATTTTTCTATATTTCTTTTAAGCATTTATTTATATCTTCTTTAAAGGCCTCTATCATTTTTATAAGATTGGATTAAAGATCATTTTTTCATGTGTGTGTTTCAAGTGTGTTATTTTAGGATACCCAGGGCTTGTGTAGTTGGGTATCTGCGCTGTGAAGGTGTCTTATTAGTCTGGCTTTTTTGATGTGTTATTTTGTGGGCCTTTAGCCATCTGGATGGCTTTGGTCCCTGGATGTTCCTGCTGTAGTAGGTATTGAGAAGAGTATTAACCTTGATGACTTGGTGTGTCAGCCCTCTCATCAATATCCTTCGTATGTATGTTTCTGGATCTGCAGCTCTATATGGCACAAGACCCACAGGTTTGATGAAGATATGCAGAGAGGTGGCAGGAGAACAAAGTTCCTTCTGGGATAGCAACTTGCTCAGGATAGCTTGGCATGCCCCAGAGGATTCAGCAAGCAGGAAAAATGGATAGGGGAAGAGAAGATAACCTGCATGATTGAGGCTTTGCAGGTCTGATGAAGGTGGGCAGAGAGATGACAAGACAATGGTGCTCTCTTCATTTTCTAAGTCTGATTACAGATATCATTGTAAATTTTACAGTATGGAGCACCAATTTTTTAGCTCTCTGTTTGAAACTGGATTCTGAGAATGAAATAACTGTTCTTTGTGTAAGAATAAATTCCAGGTATCCACTAGTATTGGGTTTTCATCTAAGATTTTAAGTTCACATGGTTGATGACTGCTTTAAGTTCATTGAAGAGTATCACAGTCAAGACCTCTGGTTCCCTTAATTTCAAAGAAAAGTCACACATAGCTTCATATGGATCTAGACATTGTATAGCTCACATCATGACAACTTACTTTTTCAAAATTCAAAATTCAAAAGGAAAAGAAATTTTCAGCAAGATGCACACTATCAATTTAGAAAGACGGCAACATGAGTAAAGGGTTGCCTCAAGATTAATACATGAAAATAAAGGTATAATAGTGATCAAATTTGGAAATTTTTGACCAAGCTCTGAAAAGGGTCAGGATATGCATAAAAATGTACAAGATCTACAAATGAAAACTGTCAGTCAGGCCCTGTGTAAATAGCTAATGAAAGTTAACAACTCTCTTACTGAGGGTATTTCTCTGCTCTCTAGACACTAAAAGCTAGCCAGGTCATGGGCCTCAGTTGAGAACCTATTGTAGTTTTACTGTGAAATGGGCCTAATATTTAATTGTCCCTAATGATTTATAGTATAATCATAGATTAATGCTACTCTCAACCTTTATCAAAGAACTTCTCTTTGCAGTAGATATTGACTAATGCAAAGACCCATAACTGCGCAAAGTACAGAGCATATGTGACCACAGAATGATTAGCCCCTAATCAAACCTCTGTATGTCCTTCATCCCAAGGTCTAGGAATCATTGCCAAAGAAGAGTCAGAAAGACTCTAAGAAGTAGTGGAGGTGGATGAAGCCAAGGAAATTGTTTCCCCTGGGGGCAAACGAGCAGTACATATGAGTTCACAGAAACTGTGATAGAGTTTGTAAGCCCTGTGAAAGTCAAGCAAGAACGAATCCTAGTATGGAGAGACCATAGACACAAAATATCACTCCTAGATGAACAATTATTACAGCTCCTGAAGAGGTAGAGTCAGTTTTCTTTAGGAGTGTTATCCATGATTATTAAACTGTACCCTGGGATTGGTGGTTGTATATGGGAGGGATCTCCAGGTGGGGCAGTCTCTGGATGGTCTTTCCTTCAGTCTTAGCTCCGAACTTTGCCTCTGTAACTCCTTCCATGGGTATTTTGTTCCCCATTCTAAGAAGTAGCGGAGTATCCATACTTTGGTCTTTCTTCTTCTAGAGTTTCATGTGTTTTGCAAATTTTATCTTAGATATTATAAGTTTCTTGACCGATATCCACTTATCAGTGAGTGCATATCATGTGTGTTCTTTTGTGATTGGGTTACCTCACTCAGGATGAAATCCTCCAGATGCATCAATTTGCCTATGAATTTCATGAATTCATTGTTTTTAATTGTTGAGTAGTACTCCATTGTGTAAATGTACCACATTTTCTATATCCATTCTTCTGTTGAGGGACAACCACCAAACCCAGACACTATTGCATATGCCAGAAAGATTTTGCTGACAGGACTCTGATATAGTTATTTCTTGTAAGGCTATGCCAATACCTGGCAAATACAGAAGTGGATGCTCACAGTCATCTATTTGACAGAACACAGGGCCCCTAATGAAGGAGATAGAGAAAGTACCCACGGAGCTAAAGGGGTCTGCAACCCTATAGGAAGAACAACAATATGAACTAACCAGTACCCCCCCAGAGCTATGTCTCTAGTTGCATATGTAGCAGAGGATGGCCTAGATGGCCATCAATGGGAGGGGAGACCCTTGGTATTGTGAAGATCATATACCCCAGTACAGGGGAATGAAAGGGCCAGGAAGTGGGAGTGGGTGGGTTGGGGAGCAGGGCAGGGGGAGGGAATAGGGGGCTTTGGGGATAGCATTTGAAATGTAAATGAAGAAAATATCTAATAAAAATGCCTTAAAAATTAAACTGTACCCTATTAAAAGGCCATCCAACCAAGAATGTATGGGCAGCACAAATTGGATTTGATAGGTAAAAGTAAAAATAAAAAAGACAAAAGTCAGATGGATAGAAAAGGAAAGTGAATAAGGAAGAATTTCAAGGAAGGTGAGAATATGGTAAAAACATAGTGTATAAAATTGTTAAGGAAATAATAAGAAAGCAAGGAAGAATGTGACTTCCTTACTATATGATCTTTACTTCCCCATGTCCTTTCTTTCTCAAGGGTAGGCACAGCCTAATAAGAAACATGACTTCAGGGTGTTTTTAACTATGTTCAAAACCTTAAAATATCTCTGTGTGTTTACTCTTGCAGAATACTAAAAAGGATCTTTAAACTTGCTTCAACAATATCTGCAATTTTTCAGCCAATTGATTTTATGTATGCTCAATTAAAATACAATTACTCACTGACAGCCAATTTTTCAGACTAATAACAGTAAGGTAAGACATTTATATTTTCTCCTAGTGAAATGTTACTGTTTTTATTTTTTAAGAGGGTATAGAGAGGATTTATTTCAAAAGAATACCTCTACCATATCACTGTTTTTTTCTAATGCCTCATGAAAATATTAGATAGATTACAGCTATAATCAGGAGCCAAGCAAGAATTTCCATTTCCTGTAAAGTTATAGTTCACAATTCTCATCTTGTTTCTCTTAAAAGCATAAATATCTCATAGAATGAGGTTTTTCAATTAGCTAATGCATAACACTGATATGAAGTGTGCTTAGCAAACAGTAAAGACTAAAAAGAAGTTACTAAATGCAAGTTGCACTAGAATAAGAAGAATATTGCATTTATCAATAACAAGATAAAGTCAACTTAGCAAAGGAAAATTTGTTCAGGACCAGTTTTGGTGAAATTTTTAGATATGAAATGTTGGTAAGTATGAAAATGAAGTCAATTTATTTGAAATAACTTGAAAATGTTCAGTCAAGCTGAAGGTTATTATATCTTGTGATTATCGGTTTGAATTAAAAGTATGTCTTGCAATGTTTATACATATGTACCACATGGTATACATACAAATAATCATTGTAGTTGATATTGACAAAAATAAAAATCAAACAAAATATACATAATAAAGTCAGAATGAAATAAACATCTAACTTAATAGATGAATTTAAGTTTTTAGCCTTCTTATATGTAGAAATAATAATGCTGATTGGAAAACAGAGTCATGGCCACTTTCATGCTGGTCTGCACCTCTGCTGGGGCAGATTTGCTTGTCTGCCCTCTTTCTTAACACTGCAAGTCTGCAGGTCTCCCATGAGATCAGCTACACTCAGGGCAGCAGTTAAGATACCCACCCAAATAACTTCCAGCTGAAACCTCTGAGAATCCCAGCAGATGCAGGACATCCTCTGCCACGCCTACTTAAGTGGTGGCTAGCAACAGGCCTGAAACTTGGAACAAGTCCTGAGGAAAAAGTCTCCAGGAGACTCAGCCTCCTGGAGTCCTATCCGCATGCTAGTATGGTGTATGCTCTCTTTCAATATTATTAATGCCTTTAAAGATTGAATTTTTACCATAGGTGAAGTTTCCACTAGTGTTCCAAAGTCCTAAAAATTCCTTAAAGCCAGTGTTCCAAAGTCCTGAAAATTCCTTAAAGCCAGGAGCTCAGAATTCAGCAAGAAGGTTACCTATTCATTAACATTCTAATTCATTTCTAGTAAAGACAGATGAAACCGATTAAGCATCACAAAGAACAGAGCCAAATTTAGGGCAAAGCTTATCAAGGCCTAGGAATTAGGGGGGTTGTGGTATTGCATTAGCAGAACCCCCCCCTCCAAAAAAAAAAAAAACCAAACAAACAGGTTCTTCCTCTAGGCTCAAAGGAACAGCATAATGGAGGATTTACTGGGGACCCCTGACAGTGGGTTTTAACTATTGACTAGCCTTGCACCTGGCTTCCTCCTCAAGCTGCCTTGTCCCACCTCCTGGTCTTTTGTCCTTTGTTTTGTATCATTGTATCTGCGGATGTATCCTGCCCCGCTTTCCTTGTTTGATCTGTATTAAAGATGTGATGCTCATTTTGATCAATACATTCAGTTTTACACCCTCTCTCCTGTCGGACTGTCTGTCACTCATTCTCTGAATCCTCGCTCACCTGCAACCAAGAGACCCAGTTCCACGCAGATCGGGGACCCAAAGTGAGGCCTGTCTGTGGCAATCCTCCCCTCTTTGAGAACACCATTTACCTTCCTGTCTGCATCTTCACAGGGATAGATCTGATTTTCTGTGCCCCTTCTCAATACTGCAATTCTGCAGGCCTACAAAGAGATCTGATGCAGACAGTCCCTCTGAGCTCTGAGGAGATCTGCTGCAACACAGAGACACAGGAAGCAAGCTCCAGATAAAGACACCTAGGCTAGCTAACCTGAGAGATAACCAGATGGCAAGAAGCAAATGAAAGATCATAACTAACAGAAGCCAATATACTTTGATACCATCAGAACCCAGCTAGCTTATGACAGCAATCCCTGGATTCCCAAATACATCTGCAAAACATGTTGCTGACCTAAAACCCCATCTCATAAAGATAATAGAGACATTTAAGGAGGTTATAAATAACTCTCTCAAACTACTACAGGAAAACACAGTTAAACAGGTAGAAGCCCTTAAAGAGAAAACAAAACAAAACAAAATCCTTCAAAGAAATATAGGAAAACACAATCAAAGAGCTGAAAAACATGAACAAAATGACCCAAGGCCTAAAAGTGAAAATAGAAACAATAGAGAAAGCAAAGCACAAATGGAGGCAAAGCTTGGAATTGAAAACCTAGGAAAAAGATCAGGTACTACAGATGTAAGCATCACCAATAGTATACAACAGATAGAAGAGAGAATCACAAGTGTAGAAGATACCAGAGAAGATATTGTGGTCAGGAAATCCTGAACACAATGAAAAGACCAACTCTACAAATTATAGGAATAGAAGAGAGTAAAGATTCCCAGCTCAAAAATGTCTTCAACAAAATCATAGAAGAAAAATTTCCCAACCTAAAGAAAGAGATGGCCATTAATGCACAAGAAGCCTATAGAACACCAAATAGATTGGACCAGGAAAGAAAATCCTCTCATCACATAATAATCAAAACACTAAATGTACAGAATGTAGAAAGAATAATAAAAGCTGCAAGGGGAAAAAACCAAGTAACATATAAAGACAGACCTATCAGAATTACACCAGACTTTTTAACAGAGACTCTAAAAGCCAGATGATTCTGGATGCCATAAGAGACCACAAATGCCAACCCAAGCTAGTATACCCAGCAAAACTATCAATAATCATAGATGGAGAAACCATAATATCCCACAGGAAAAAAATAAATTTAAACAATATATATCTACTAATCCAGCCCTACAGAGGATAGCTGAAGAAAAACTCCAACTCAAGAAGAGCATCTACCAAAGAAAATACTGGATATTAATCATCTTATAACAAACCCAATAGAAAAGCATCACATACACACATACACACACACACACACACACACACACACACACACACACACATAATTCCACCACTAAAAGCAAATGTAACAGGAACCAAAATCATATTTCTTTAGTATCTCTCAACATCAATGGAGTCAATTTCCCCCCAAAAAGACATATGCTAACAGATATCCAGAATTTTCCTGCATTCAAGAAACACACCTCAACCACAAAGAAAGACACTACCTCAGAGTAAAAGGCTGGAAAAAAAAAAGATTTACAAGAAAATGTCTTCAAGAAACCAGGAGTAGTTATTATTGTTTTTAATATCCAATAAAATAGACTTTCAACCAAAAGTTATCAAACAAGATGGGGAAGGACACTACATATTCATCAACAGAAACATCCCCTGAGATGAAGTCTCAATTCTTAAAATCTATGCCCCAAAGCAAGGGTATACACATTCATAAAAGAAAGCTCAAAACACACATTGAACCTCACACAATAACAGTAGGAGACTTCCATACCCTACTCTTTCTAAATCACAGGTCATTGAAACGGAAAATAACAGAGATGCATTAAAATTAATAGAAGTTTTGAACCAAACCAAATAGAAGTTTTAACATATATATACAAAACATTTCACACTAAAACTAAAGAATATACCTTCTTCTCAGCACCTCATGGTACCTTCTTGAAAATGACCATAAAATCTGTCACAAAACAAGCTTCAACAGAAACAAGAAGATTGAAATAATCCCATGCATCCTATAGATCACCACACACTAGGGATAGAATTCAATAACAACTAAAACAACAGAATGCTCATGGAAACTGAAAAAAGTCTATACTCAATGATAACTTGGTCAGGGAAGAAATAAAGTAATTAAAGCCTTTCTAGAATTTGATGAAATAGAAGGCAGAGCATAATATAGCATACAATGAAAGGAGTGCTAAGAGGAAATTTCATACCAATAAATGCCTTCATAAAGAGATTGGAGAGATTCAACACTAGCAACTTAACAGCACACCTGAAAGTCTTAGAACAAAAAGAAGCAAACATACCCAATAGGGGTAGATGGATCTTAATACAAAAGGCTATACTCAACAAAACTGGAAAATCTAGATTCAATGGATTATGTTTTAAGAGATACCACATAGCTATACTTGATCCTAGCCAAAAGTCAGAGAAGCAATGATACCACATACCTAAGTTAAACCTAGAGCAAGTAAACTATCTAAACATCCCCACATCACCTAAGGAAATAGAAGTCATTGAAAACTTTACAACCAAAAAAAAAAAAAAAAAAAAAAAAAAAAAAAAAAAAGCCCAACCCAGGGCCAGATGGCTTTAGTGCAGAATTCTACCACAATTTCAGAGAGAAGCTAAATCTACTCCACTCCTCAAACAGAAGGAACACTACTGAATACAATCAATGAAGCCATAATTATTCTGATAGCTAAACTATGCAAAGACCCAACAAAGAGAAGATTCAGACCAATTTTGCATATGACTATTGATGCAAAAATGCTCAATAAAATTATAACAAAGTGAATCTAAGAACACATCAAAATTATTCACCAAGATCAAGTAGACTTCATCCCAGGGGTGCAGGGATGGCTTAATATATGAAAATTTATCAACACAATACACTATATAGACAAACTAAAAAAAACCCACATGTTCATCTCATTAGATGCTGAAAAAATCATTTGACAAATACAATTCCCCTTCATGTTAAAATTATTGGAGAGATCAGGAAGTCAAGTCCCTTACCTAAGCATAGTAAAAGCAATATACAGCAAACCATCAGCCAATATCAAATGGAATGGAGATGCTTGAAGCAATCACAGTAAAATGAGCGACAAGACAGGGCTGCCCACTCTCCCCATTATCTATTCAATATAGTACACAAAGTTCTAGCTGCAGCAATAAGACTACAAAAGGATATCAAGTGATTCAAATCAGAAAAGAAGAAGTGAAGGTATCAGTATTTGCAGGTGATATAATAGGTTACATAAGCAACCCCATAAACTCTACCATGGAATTTCTACAGCTGATAAGTAACTTCAGAAAAGTAGCTGGATATAAAATTAAATCAAACAAATCAATAGCCTTCCTTTATCATACAAATGATAAACTGAATGAGAAAGAAATTAGAGAAACAATGCCATTCACAATAGCTGCAAATAGTGTAAAATATTTTGGTGTAACTCCTATCAAACAAGTGAAAGATCTGTAGTGAAATGACTTCAAATCCCTGAAAAAAAGTCAAAGAAGACTTCTGAAGATGGAAAAATCTTCCATTCTCATGGATTGCTAGGATTACTGTAGTAAAATGTCCATCTTACCAAAAGCCATCTGCAGATTCAACACAATCCCCATCAAAATTCCAGCACAGTTTTCATAGACATGGAAAGAGCAATTCTCATTTTCCTGTGGAAAAACAAAAACCCCAGAATAGTGAAAACATTTCTTAACAGTAAAAGAACTTCTGGGAGAATTACCATTCCTGACCTTAAGATATAATAGTGATATATATCAAGATATAATAGTAATATATACCATATACTTATGGACACTTGATCTTTTACAAATAAGCCAAAAAATACAATGGACAAAAGAAAGCATCTTCAATAAATGGTGCTGATCTAACTGGTAATTGGTATGCAGAAAAATGAAAATAGATCCATATTTGTCACCTTGCACAAATCTCAAGTCCAAGTGGATGAATGATTTTGACATAAAACCAGATACAGTGAATCTAATAGAAGAGAAAGTGGGAAAGCACTTTGAACTCATCGTCACAGGAGGAAATTTCATAAACAGAACTCCAATGGCTTAGGCTCTAAGATAAAAAACTGATAAAGGGGCTTCCTGAAACTAAAAGGCTTCTGTAAGGCAAAAGACACAATCAATAGGACAAATCGACAACCTAGAGACTGAAAAAAGTATTCACTAACTCTACATCTAATATTCAAAATATATGCAGAACTCAAAAAACTAATCTCAAAAACAAAACAAAACAAAACAAAACAAAACGAAACACCTAATAGCCCTATTGAAATCTGGGGTATCTAGCTAAATCAAAAATTCACTACAGCGAAATCTCAAATGGTCAAGAAGCACTCAAAAAAAATGTTCATCCATTCCATATAAAACTACTGAACCCAGACACTATTGTGGATACCAACAAGAGTTTGCTAACAGGAGCATGATATAGCTGTCTCCTGAGAGGCTCTGTCAGTGACTGATAAATACATAGGTAGATGCTCACAGCCATCTATTGGTTGGAGCACAGGGTCCCCAACCTCACAGAGACTAAATCACTAATTAAAGAAAACACATATTGGGACTCATGGCTCTAGTTGCATATGTAGCAGAAGATGACCTAGTCTGTCATCAGTGGGAGGAGAGGCCCTTGGTCCTGTGACAGTTATATGCCTCAGTATATAGGAATGCCAGGGCCAGGAAGTGGGAGTGGGTGGGTTGGTGAGCAGGGGGAAGGAGGCAATAGGGGATTTTCAGAGGGAAAACAAGGAAAGGGGATAACATTTGAAATGTAAAGAATCTCTCTCTCTCTCTCTCTCTCTATATATATATATATATATATATATATATATATATATGAAATGTTCAAAGTCTTTAATCATCAGGGAAATGCAGATCAAAACAACCCTGAAATTCCACCTTAAACCAATCAGACTGGTAAAGATCAAAAACTCATGTGACAGTCAATGCTGTCAAAGATATGGAGAAAGAGGAACACTCCTTCATTGCTGGTGGGATTGCAAACTCGTACAACCATTCTGGAAATCAATCTGGTGGCTCCTCAGAAAACTGGAAGTAGATCTACCTGAAGGCTCAGCTATACCACTCTTGTGCATATACCCCAAAGATGCCCCATCATAACAGAGGGACACATGCTTTAGGATATTCATTGTGGCCTTATTTTGTAATAACCAGAGGATAGAAACAACCCAGATGTCCTACAACTGAAGAATGGATACAGGCAATGTGGTACATTTACACAATGGAATACTATTTAGCTATTAAAAATAGCAACATGAATTTTGCAGGCAAATGATGAAACTAGGAAATATCATCCTGAGTGATGTAACCCAGACCCAAGTATATAAATGGTATGTAGTCACTAATTAGTAAATATTAGTCAAAAGTACAGAAAGGATACAACCCAGAAATTAAGAGCAATTAACCACAAGAAAAGCCAAGTGAAGATGCCTCAATCCCATTTGTTATTGGGAAGATAATGATCATGGGATACAGAGGAAGGGAGGGATTTTGGCAGGTGGGAGGAGGAAGATGGCAAAAGGGGAACAGGATCAGATATGGTGAAGGGCAGGATAGAAGCTCAGAGAGCCAGCAAAATGAATGAAAATATTCAGCCTCAGAAGATGGGAGGTCAGGAGACTCTCTATAAAATAGCAGAGACCTGGGAGGTAAGAGACCTTCAGTAGTGGGAGTGGGAACTCAAAGAATCCACCTCCAGTTGATAGGCAGGGCCTCAAGAGGACGGATGATGTTACCAATTCACAGTCAAAATTTTGACCCAGTATTGTTCCTGTCCACAAGAACTACAGGGACAAAAACTGAGAAGAGATGAAGGGAAAGATGGTTAATTGACTAGCCCATCTGGGAATCTACCCTATGAGGAGACACCAAAGTCAGACACTATTACTGATGCTATGATGTGCTTACTGACAGGAGCCTAACATGGCTGTCCTCTGAGAGGCCCAACCAGCAGTTGACTGAGATAAATGCAGATAAATACACCCACCCATTGGACTGAAGTCACTGACCCCCTATGGTTGGATTAGGGAAAGGATGGTAGAAGCAGAAGAGGAGGGCAACTCCATAAAAACACTAACAGTCTCCTCACTGATAAGTGGATATTAGCCCAGAAACCTAGAATACCCAAGATACAATTTTCAAAACACAAGAAAATCAAGAAGGAATACCAATGTGTGGATACTTCATTCCTCCCTAAAATAGGGAATAAAATATCCATGGAAGGAGTTGCAGAGACAAAGTTTGGAGCTAAGATGAAAGGATGGACCACCCAGAGACTGCCCCACCCGGGGGTCCATCCCATAATCAGGCACCAAACACAGACAGTATTGCATATACCAGCAAGATTTTGCTGAAAGGACCCTGATATAGCTGTCTCCTGTGAGTCTTTGCCAATGCCTGGCAAATACAGAAGTGGATGCTCACAGTCATCTACAGGATAGAACACAGTGGAGGATCTAGAGAAAGTACCCAAGGAGATGAAGGGGTCTGCAACCCTATAGGTGGAACAATAGTAAGAACAAGTCAGTACCCCCAGAGCTCATGTCTCCAGCTGCAGATATAGCAGAAGATGGCCTAGTCGGCCACCATTGGGAAGAGAGGCCCCTTGGTCTAGCAAACTCTATATGCCCCAGTACAGGGGAACACCAGGGCCAAGAAGTGGGAGTGAGTGGGTAGGGGAACAGGGCAGGGAGAGGGTATAGGGGAATTTTGGGATAACATTTAAAATATAAATGAAGAAAATATATAATAAAAAAAGAGAGAAAAAAAAAAAACACTATCAGTCTTAATTAACCAAGACCTCTGTGAGCTCCCAGACACTGAGCCACCAACCAGACAGCATACAGAAGCTGGTCTAAGGCCACCGACACACATATAGCAGAGGACTGTCTGGTTTGGCCTCAGTGGGAAAAAATGTACCTAATGCTGGTGAGGCTTGAGGCCCTAGGGAACGGGAAGGCCTAGTGATGGGGGAACATATACTTGGGGACAAGGGAGAGGAGGAATGGGATGAGGAACTCTGGGAGGGTGATGAGGAAGAGTGGAACCAACACTCTTTATGAATTATGAAGGAAGGAAGGAAGGAAGAGAGAGAGAAAGGAAGAAAATAAATAAATAAATAAATAAAGAAAGAAAGAAAGAAAGAAAGAAAGAAAGAAAGAAAGAGAAAGAAAGAAGAAAATGGAGTAATTGAAGTCATATTATTATGCATGTGCATGATACTTAATGTAAGATCTCAAAGAGAAGGGTCACATTAACATACTAACAAGTCACATAGAGACCAAATACTGACAGAAAAACCACTGATGTAAAATTTCCTATGTGAGAAATCAGAAACTAATTTGATATCTTTACTTGAAATTGGTAAATTATACGACTGAATCCAATATGGCATGGTATCCTATAATCAGGGAAAACTCGTGGCTCTGGCTAGGGCTGCCCACATACCTAGCCTATGACTAGCTTTGAAATTGATTAGGCTGCTCACTGGCAATAAAATATCATGGTAGTTCACATTATTTTCAGAGAGCTATTGAACAAATGTCACTTGTTTTTGCACCATGGACAGGAAAATTATGATAACTGTTTCAAGAAATTGTTAGTACATTGTTTATTGAGAAGTAATCTCCTTTCCTTTAATTTCAATATATGGAAGGTGGGAGACTGGGTCTGCTTTGTCTTATCAAATATTGCAACACCAAATCAAGTAACAATGAAATGATGAACAATGAAATTGTTCATCAGGCTGCCAGCCTAATGACCTGAGTTTATATCTCATAACACAAATTGTAAGAAGAGATTCTTTTATGCTGTCCAATGATCAATTTATGTGCTCCACAGATACTTTATCTCCTTCATTGGGAACCCTGGGCTCTGTCCAAGTGGATTGCTGTGAGCATCCACTTCCTTATTTGTCAGGCACTGGAAGAGCCTCGCAGGAGACAGCTATATCAGGTTCTTGTCACCAAGTTCTTGTTGGCATCCACAATAGTGTCTGGTTTTGGTGACTGTATATGGGATGGATCCCCAGGTGGGGCAGTCTCTGGATGGTCATTCCTTCAGTCTCTGCTTCACATTTTGTCTCTGTAACTCCTTCCATGGGTATTTTGTTCTTCCTTCTAAGAAGGACCGAAGTATCCACACTTTGGTCTTCCTTCTTCTTGAGTTTCATGCGAAAACAACACAAAACTAAACTACTAAATTAAAAAAAAATGTACAAAGCAGAACTATTACAGAATAAAATTATTTAACTTAACAGGAAAACATGATTAAAAGTATACAACAAATCTGCCCTCTAACTGCCAATAATATTGTTTATGTCATTGTTTTTTTCAATTTACCTTTTTATATTGTATACTTTTGAAATACTTTTGTAGAATGATTTTATGTTCTGTTTCTTTTGATAAGATTAAAATGCTGCATCTTATTGTACTAGTTGGATACTTAAATTTGGGCTCA
The DNA here is from genome assembly GCF_900095145.1 of Mus pahari. Classification (NCBI taxonomy): domain Eukaryota; kingdom Metazoa; phylum Chordata; class Mammalia; order Rodentia; family Muridae; genus Mus; species Mus pahari. The sequence goes on from NC_034613.1 coordinate 99,637,884, forward strand.
TAATAGAGTATTATGACAATATGCTTGGTTGCAAAGACCTCTGGATTATTACACAAAACTGTATGTAAGGGGATTGGGATGCAGCTCAAAGACAGAATGCTTGGCTAGTATGAATAAAACCACAGGTTTAATCTGCAGTACTGGAAAAAAAATCCTGCAACTAAAATACAAGAGAAATTAATCAAAGAAATAAAATGTCAAGACAAAAAAGGTAGTGATAACTGAAGAGTAATAAACAATAAAACTTACATTTAGAAAAAAAAACAGAAAATGAAGAAAACCCTTGCATATCAAAGATTACTGAAGTGTAAATATATTAAAAATCTCTCCATTGAAAAAAAGAATGAATTGTTAAAAAGTCAAACTCAGGTATATACTGTCTATTAGAATTGAATGGGCATTCTGAGTGAGTCTGCCCCATCTGTTGCCCAGTGCTTCCTTTCCCTACATAGTGCCGTCCTCCTCCTGAAACAGGCCCTCCAATAGTCATTGTTTTTTTGAGACAGGGTTTCTCTATGTAGCCCTGGCTGCCCTGGAACTCACTCTGTAGACCAGGCTGGCTTCGAACTCAGAAATCTGCCTGCTTCTGCCTCCAAAGTGCTGGGATTAAAGGCATGCGCCACCACTGCCTGGCTCCAATAGTCAATTTTATTGCTATCTTTGTGAATCTACTTCATGTTACTCCTTACCCAACTAAAGCACAGCAAGAACCACCCCAGCAGACTTTACCTTGTGCCTTGCCCACACAATCACACAGTTTGCTCCTAAGAATTCCAGGATAGAACACAATAGTAATTTTAGAGTTGGAATCAATCATCCTAGCCTATCCAATCAAGAATCAACAGTATCTTAAGGGGTAAATGGTAAGTTCCTCATACTTGATCTGAATTCAATCAAGTTTGAGTAATCACAGAAAGAGAACCAAACAGCAGCCAGAATAGGTGTACTAAAAACGAATTCTCAAACATACAAGTAACATACTAATTCTATATGTCATTCAATACTAATTCAGATCTCATTACAAAAGCATAAACAATATATCAAGACAATTTGTTTCTCTGCAAAGATAATCCTGTAGACCCCAAATGTATAAGAAAACTATAAATAAAATCAAAGAATTTAAGGAGTTTATAAAGTACATGAACAAACACCTGAATAAACTTATACTAGCCAAAGAATCAGCTCCTGATTTAGGTTCAAGAAAATACAAACAAAAAAAATGAATAATGAAAACAAATCAGGATTTTAAAGGTAAAATCAATGTAGAGATCAAAATACTCAAGGAAATACAATATGGAAAGAAGATGGAAGTGAAAAATTAGTAATCCTATTAGGAAACATTAGAAAAACTTACAATAACCCACTGAGAGAACTATGACAATCATATCACATAGAGAAAACATGTGTAGTTCTTCCCCATGTAAATAGAGCCTCAGTAACATCTCAAACTGTGCCAATAGTAAACACCTGCCACTAAATCCCACTCTACTTACTCCTCAATGTTTATATAGTCCCTGACTACATGCAACAAAGCACACAAGTTATTTCACTGAGGACCAACTGAGAGTGGCTGTTTTACTAAGCTGTAACACTTGGAAAAGAGTTCTCCTAAAGCATTCATCTCTGGATCTTGGACACTCCTGGATGACTAGGGTCATGCTGCTGCCACCCCTGCCACTGGTGCTGTGAGAGCTCCAGTAATGGGACCTTGGCTACTTGGCCAGCACAAACATCCTCACTTCTCTGCAACACTTCTGGCACTCCAGGTTGGACCCTAGACCCATAGAAACTATTTGTCCTGTCTCTGCCTTGATTTCTTGGTAGACAGAAGATGACAATATTACATTAAAAACACTAGATATACAGAACAAAGAAAGAATATTGGTAGTTACAAGTGACAGGCAAAAAAGCCAAACTTGTTAGAAAAACAGCTACTTTTTCAATGGAAATATTAACAGGCAGAAGAGTTTGGGGCAAGGTACTCAATTTTTAAAAAAAGAAAACAGGTGCCACCCCAAACTATTACCCAGCAAAACTATCTGTAGGAGAAAGAAACCTTTTTTCCGATATAAACGAATTAAGTGCTGAGGTAATGGTTCACTGGTTAAGAGTACACGCTGTGCTTAAAAGTGGGCCAGCATCCACATCATGGATTAATCTACTCACAATTCTAGGTGCTAGAAATCCAGTACCCTCTTCTGGTTGCTGAAGGCACCTGATATATATATAATGCACACACATACAGGAAGACAACACATTTATACAGATACAATAAAATAAACAACTCTCTTTAATAAGTCAGGTGTAACAGTGCAAACATTTAATCTCACCACAAGGGAGGCAAAATCAGACACAGCTCTGTGAGTTTGAAGACACTCTGATCTACATAGCTAGTTTTAGATCATCTAGAGCTGTGTACTGAGTTTTTCTTTTAACAAATGAAAAGACTGACAGAGCGACACATGGAAAGACTGATGGAAAGAAAGAGAGAGTGAGAGAAAGGAGGAAGGGAGGGGTGAGGGAAGGTGGGAATCAAATGAGGGAGCACGGGAAAAATAGGAGAGAGGGAAAGAAGGATAAGAAAAGAAAAATGTGATAAAACATTCATGTTCACCAAGTGCAACAAAGAATACTCAAAGGAATGCTACAACAGACAAAAGAAAATACTTACCCAAGAGGCTATGGAAAAAAACAAATTAAAATATGATAACTGAT
>NC_034613.1:99643098-99650036 GCF_900095145.1 Mus pahari
AAGGGCTGTCCTGAGGGCCAAAGTATTCTACCATTTTGCTGAGACAAAGTCATACCTTTGCTTCTGGACTTGTGTTGTCTCTGGTTATCATGAAATTATTAAATTTGGCAGAGAAGACTTTCCTCTATGGTAGAACAAGAAAATATGTACAATATTATACAAACAAGCCTTATGCCCACAGCAACTGTCAACACTCAATGGAGGCCCATGCCCTGCTGGCTCTGTTCCAGAGGCAAGAAACAATGTCATACCATCACTTACATTGTAAAGTCAGAACTGACACTCTGTGATAATAAGCAAGTTTGTTTCTGTGAATATTAGGTTCTTTAGGTTCACAATAGATATAATAATAGTACCTGATAATGATTAAGTCATACAGGTAAAGTAGTTCATACAGAAATGCTTCAGATAGGGCTTCATACCTAACAGGTACCATATCCTTCTGTACCAACCCACCCTGGGACTAGCAGGATTAGGCACATCCTCTCCAACTGAGGCTAAACCAGTTTCTTCAGGTAGGGGGAAGAGGATCCAATGGCAGGGAAAAGAAATGAAACAGCCTTGCTCTACTGCTATCTTATTCACATGAAGAACAATTAGCAGAGATGTACAAGGGAAGAAGTTATTTTATTAACCACAACTGTTCCTATATAACATTTAATATTGTATATAGATGTTATTAATCTTTATTCAGACTACTTGAAAATGTATTCAGTATGTTTTCTTTTAAAGTTGCTTCTAACCTGAAGTGGGATACAGGAACATTAAGAGACTGCAGAGAACAGACTTGTTAGGATGGAAATACATTGTATTTATGTATCAAATTCTCAAAAGAAAATCTGTCTGTAGGTTTACAAATGAAGATAACCTTAAATTAAAGGGATAAGAAAGGATACTCTGTATGAACAATAACAAAACATAAACAGAAGTAGTATTCATACATCTAAGCAAACAAAATTGAACCTCTTAAGTTGTTAGATGATATGACATTTATAATATGAAGTTTGAAAATAGCCAAATGGAAGTTATAAATAGCAATAAATTAATTATTGTTTATTCTCCCATGTTTTAATAGAAAGACAGAACAGATGATATTTAGAAATAATTCAGGAATGGAATATAGAAGTTCAAACAAATTGTGAAGGAAATATAACTTAGCACTTGCATGCAATCAGTGTGAGTCCTTGGAAGTGAGAAGAAATTGCTGTATACCACCAGCAGTATTTTGGTATGTTTCACAATATGGTGTTCCAACAAATGCAGCTCCACTATGCAATATAAAGTGGACCAATACATGTGTGTCATTAGGAAAGATTTTCTCATCATGAGTTCTTTCACATGCTTACTTTAACAGAACATACTCTCTCCTATGTCTGCTTCAGAAAACTGCTCCTTCACCAGTCTGTACACAGCTGTGAAAACCTGTGTCCTTTTTTTCAGTGCATGAAGATATTTATTTCTTAATTGTAACCAGCATATGAATTATTAGTTTAATTTTTACTTTCTTTTAAATTTTTATTTGATATTTTTATTTGCATTTCAAATGTTATCTCCATTTTTAGTTTCCCCTCCAAATATCGCCTGTCCGCTCCTACTCACCCTGCTCCACAAACCACCCACTCCTGCTTCCTAGTCCTGGCATTACCCTATACTGGGGCATATAACCTTCACGGGACGAAGAGCCTCTCCTCCCATCGATGACCAACTAGGTCATCCTCTGCTATATATGCAGCTAGAGCCATGAGTCCCAACATGTGTTTTCTTTGGTTGGCAGTTAAGTCCCAGGGAGCTCTAGGGTTACTGGTTAGTTCATATTGTTGTTTCCTCTATGGGGTTGCAAACCTCTTCAGTTCCTTTGATAATTTCTCTAGCTACTTCATTGGAAACCCTGTGCACCTTCCAATGGATGGCTGTGATCATGCACTTCTGTATTTGTGAGGCACTGGCAAAGCATCTCAGGAGACAGCTTTATCAGGCTCCTGTCAGCAAGCACTTGTTGGCATCCGCAATAGTGTCTGGGTTTGGTGGTTGTTTATAGGATGGATGCCCAGGTGGCTCAGTCTCTGGATGGTCATTCATTCAGTTTCTGCTCTGAGCTTTGTCTCTGTAACTTCTTCTATGGGTATTTGTTATCCCCTTCTAAGAAGGATAGAAGTATCCACACTTTGGTCTTCCTTCTTCTTGAGTTTTATGTGTTGTGCAAATTGTTTCTTGGGTATTCTGAGCTTCTGGGCTAATACCCACTTATCAGTGAGTGCATATCATGTGTGTTATTTTCTAACTGAGTTACCTCACTTAGGATGATATCCTCCAGATCCATCCATTTGTCTAAGAATTTCAAGAATTCATTTTTTTAATAGCTGCATAGTACTCCATTGTGTAAATATACCACATTTTCTGTATCCATTCCTCTGTAGAAGGACATGATTTTTTTGTTTTGTTTTGTTTGTTTTTTTTTGCTTTTCTAAACATTTTTTATTTTTTTTATCAGTTCATAGTAACTTTACAGTACTTGTTCATGGCATAGGTTGATAAGGTTTTAGGAGTAACAGCAGAAGTATTTACAGGTCTTTCCACCAAAAGGCATGTCAGACTAAACATCCCTTATTTGTTCTTGTTTTTGTTTTTTTGTTTTAAAGGAAAAAAAAAGACATCTGTATTCTTAAGGCTGCTATGAGCATAGTGTAATATGAGTCTTTATTAGAAGTTGGAACATCTTCTGGGTATATGCCCAGGAGTGGTATAGCTAGATCTTCCAGTAGTACTATATCCAATTTTCTGTGATTTTCTCCAAACTGATTTCCAGAGTGGTCATGCCAGCTTGTAATCCCACCAGCAATGGAGGAGTGTTCCTCTTTCTCCACATCCTTGACGCATCTTCTACAACTTGAGTTTTTGATTTTAGCCATTCTGACTGGTGTGAGGTAGAATCTCAGGGTTGTTTTGATTTGTATTTCCAAGATGATTAATGCTGTTGAACATTTCTTTAGGTGCTTCTCAGCCATTCAATATTCCTCCATTGAGAATTCTTTGTTTAGCTCTGTACTCCATTTTAAATAGGGTTATTTTGTTTTCTGGATTCAAACTTCTTGAGTTCTTTGTATATATTGGATATTAGTCCCATATCAGATTTAGGATTGGTAAAAATACTTTCCCAATTTGTTGGTGACCTTTTTGTCTAATTGACAGTATCTTTTGCCTTACAGAAGCTTTGCAATTTTATGAGGTCCCATTTGTTGATTATTGATCTTATAGCACAAGCCATTGCTGTTCTGTTCAGGAATTTTTCCTCTGTGCCCATATCTTTGAGGCTTTTCCCCACTTACTCATCTATAAGTTTCAGTGTCNNNGGTTTTATGTGGAGTTTTTTGATCCACTTAGACTTGAGCTTTGTACAAGGAGATAAGAATGGATCANTTCNCNTTCTTCTACATGCTANCCGCCAGTTGAGCCAGTACCATTTGTTGAAAATGCTGTCGTTTTTCCACTGGATGGTTTTAGCTCCCTTGTCAAANATCAAGTGACCATAGGTGTGTGGATTCATTTCTGGATCTTCAATTCTATTCCATTGATCTACATGTCTGTCGCTGTACCAGTACCATGCANTTTTTATCACAANTGCTCTTTAGTACAGCTTGAGGTCAGGCATGGTGATTCTACCAGAGGTTCTTTTATTGTTGAGAACAGTTTTTGCTCTCCTAGGTTTTTTTATTATTCCAGATGAATTTGGAAATTGCCCTTTCTACCTCTGTGAAGAATTGATTTGGAATTTTAATGCGGGATTGCATTGCATCTGTAGATTGCTTTCAGCATGATAGCCGTTTTTACTATTTTAATCTTGCCAATCCATGAGCATGGGAGATCATTCCATCTTCTGGGATCTTCTTTGATTTCTTTCTTCACGGACTTGAAGTTCTTTTCATACAGATCTTTCACTTAGAGTCACACCAAGGTATTTTATATCATTTGTGATCATTGTGAAGGGTGTTGTTTCCCTAATTTCTTTCTCATCCTGTTAATACTTTTTGTAGAGAAAGGCCACTGATTTGTTTGAGTTAGTTTTATATCCAGCTACTGCATTGAAATTATTTCTCAGGTTTAAGAGTTCTCTGGTGGAAATTTTAGGATTACATATATATATATATATATATATATATATATATATATATATATACTATCATATCATCTGCAAATAGTAATATTTCTACTTCTTTCTTTCTAATTTGTATCCCCTTAATCTCCTTTTGTTGTCTAATTGCTCAGGCTAGGATTTCAAATACTACATTGAATAGGGAGGAAGAAAGTAGACAGCCTTGTCTAGTTCCTGATTTTAGTGGGATTGCTTCAAGTTTCTCTCCATTTAGTTTGATGTTGGCTACTAGTTTGCTGTATATTGCTTTTATTATGTTTAGGTATGGGCCTTGAATTCCTGATCTTTCCAAGACTTTTAACATGAATTGGTGTTGGATAATGTCAAATGCATTCTCACTATCTAATGAAATGATCATGTAGATTTTGTCTGAGTTATTTTTTATATAGTGGATTATGTTGATGGATTTCTGCATATTAAACCATTCCTGCATCCATGGGATGAAGTCTACTTGATCATGATGGATGGTCAGTTTGATGTGTTCTTGGATTCGGTTTGTGAGAATTTTATTGAGTATTTTTACATTAATATTCATAANGGAAATTGTTCTGAAGTTCTCTTTCTTTGTTGGGTCTTTCTGTGGTTTAGGTATCAGAGTAATTGTGGCTTCATAAAATGAATTGAGTAGAGTATCTTCTGTTTCTATTTTGTGGAATAGTTTGAGGAGAATTGGAATTAGGTCTTCTTTGAAGATCTGGTAGAACTCTGTACTAAACCTATCTTGTCCTTGCCTTTTTTTTTTCTTTTTGATACTATTAATGACTGCTTCTCTTTCTTTAGGTGATATGGGACTCTTTAAATCATTAATTTGATGCTGATTTAACTTTTGTACCTGGTATTTGTCTAGGAAATTACCCATTTCATTCAGGTTTTCCAGTTTTGTTGAGTATAGATTTTTGTGGTAGGATCTGATGATGTTTTAGTTTTCCACAGATTCTGTTGTTATATCTCCCTTTTAATTTTTGATTTTGTTAATTAGGATACTGTCCCTGTGCCTTTTAGTTAGTCTTGCTAAGGGTCCATATATCTTGTTGATTTTCTCAAAGAACCAGTTCCTGGTTTGGTTGATTTTTTATGTAGTTCTTTTTGTTTCTACTTGGTTGATTTCAGCCCTGAGTTTGATTATTTCCTCCCTACTATTGCTCTTGGGTGAATTTGCTTTCTTTTGTTCTAAAGCTTTTACATGTGCTCTCAAGTTTCTAGTGTATGCTCTGTCTAGTTTCTTTTTGGCAGCACTCAGTGCTATGAGTTTTCCCTTAGGAATGCTTTCATTGTGTCCCATACATTTGGGTATGTTGTGGCTTCATTTTCATTAAACTCTAAAATGTCTTTAATTTCTTTCTTTCTTTCTTCCTTGGCCAAGTTATCATTGAATAGTTTCCATATGTATGTGGGCTTTCTAATATTTATGTTGTTATTGACAATCATCCTTAGTCTGTGGTGATCTAATAAAATATATGGGGTTATTTCAATATTTTTGTATCTGCTGAGGCCTGTTTTGTGACCATTTATATGGTCAGGTTTGGAGTAGGTACCATGATGTCCTGATAAGAAGGTTTATCCTTTTGTTGTCAGATAAAATATTCTATTGATATGTATGAAATTCATTTATTTCATAACTTCTGTTAGTTTCACTGTGTCTCTGTTTAGTTTCTGTTTCCATGATCTATCCATTGTTGAGAGTGGGGTGTTGAAGTCTACCACTATTATTGTGTGTGCTGCAATGTGTGTTTGAGGTTTATTAAAGTTTCTTAAATGAATGTGGATGCTCTTGCATTTGGAGCATAGAAGTTCAGAATTGAGAGTTCATCTTGGTAGATTTTACCTTTGATGAATATGAAGTGCCCCCCTTGTCTTTTTTGATAGATTTAGGAGGAAATTTGATTTTATTTGATATTAGAATGGCTACTCCAGCTTGTTTCTTAGGACCATTTGCTTGGAAAAATATTTTCCAGACTTTTACTCTGAGGTAGTGTCTGTCTTTGTCCCTGATGGGGGTTTTGTGTATGCAGCAAAATTTTGGTTCCTGTTTACACAGCCAGTCTATTAGTCTAGTCTTCTTATTGGGGAATTGAGTCCATTGATATTAAGACATATTTAGGAAAAATAATTGTTGCTTCCTGTTATATTTGTTGTTAGAGTTGGGATTCTGCTCATGTGGCTATCTTCTTTTAGGTTTGTTGAAAGTTTACTTTCATGCTTTTTCTAGGGTGTAGTTTCCCTCCGTGTGTTGCAATTTTCCCTTTATTATCCTTTGAAGGGCTGGATTCATGGAAAGACATTATGTCAGTTTGTTTTTGTCATGGAATACTTTGCTTTCTCCATCTATGGTAATTGAAACTGTGCTAGCAATAGCAGCCTTGGCTGGCATTTTTGTTTTCTTAGAGTCTATATGACATCTGTCCAGGATCTTCTGGGTTTCATTATTTCTGGTGAGAAGTCTGGTGTAATTCTAATAGGTGTGCCTTTATATGTTACTTGACCTTTTTCCCTTACTGCTTTTTTAAAATTTATTTATTATTATTTTCTTTATTTACATTTCAAATGCTATTCTGAAAGTTCCCTATACCCCACCCCAGCCACTGCGCCCCTACCCACCCACTCCCACTACTTGGCCCTGGCCTTTCCCGGTGCTGGGTCATATATAGTTTACAAGACCAAGGGGCCTCTCTTCCCAATGATGGCCAATTAGGCCATCTTCTGCTATGTATGCAGCTAGAGACTCCAGCTTAGGGGCTACTGGTTAGTTCATATTATTGTTGCACCTACAGGGTTGCAGCCCCCTACA
>NC_034613.1:99652836-99660162 GCF_900095145.1 Mus pahari
TTTTATTGTTGAGAATATTTTTTGCTATCCTAGGTTTTCATCAGAACAAACTTAATGGTGATACCATTTAATTGAACTTCAGCACTATGAGTTAAAATTTTAAAATAAGATATTCATCCTTATTTATTTTATTTAAATAATAGAAAAGAAATAATATGAAAGTAAACATAATCAAATGTTAACTTTTTTGTTGTTGTTTTGTTTTGTTTTGTTTTGAGACAGGGTTTCTCTGTGTATCCTTGGCTGTCCTTTAACTCTCTCTGGAGATCAGGCTGGCCTAGAGCTCAGAAATCTGCCAGCCTCTGCCTCCTAAATGCTGGAATAAATGTTAACTTTTTATAAATGCCTGGGTGTAGGTAGTTCTTTGTTTCTTCTCTAAGGATTAGCCTTCTTGTGAATATTAAGTGGACATCACTAAAAAGAAAATGTAATGAAATTGATCTCCACAATTTGTATAGTTATATGAGTATACATGTAAAAATTAAGAGGCTATGTATTTGAAGAAGGAGTGGGAGGAATATGGGAGGAAATGGATGAATTAGCGGAAGGGCCAGAATGATGTACATACAGTACCTGCATATGAAATTCTCAAAAAAAGAAAGTATATTTTAAAGATGAAAATTAATAAAAGAAATTTACTGTTTCCAAATTTCAAATATTGTCAACATTCTGACTATTTTAGTTTTATGCACCTTAATACAAAGTGCTGTTTGGTAGGTCTTGCCTCCAAACTGAAACATTCCAAAGATTAGGAATAAAACAGAGTTTGTGAGTCTCAGGATGCTCCTGAAACTTAAATGATTCACAAGGCTTCATTCCAAGGATAAGAGTGTCAGTATCGATTGCTGGAGAGTAGAAACTTTAACTGCCCAAAATGCCTGAATATCATTGAGGGCACTTCAGTGATGCTACTTAGTGATTTATCATCAATGCCAGGAAGGTTTTTCTGTGATGCAGCTGGTTTTGAGTCATCAATGATCCTATAAAACATTCCTCATCTGTATTTCTGTATGCAACCTCAAATAAACTCAATGATTCACTGAGCTAGATTTGGATGGAAATTTTTTTTCAGTCTGCTAGTATCCTATCTGACGTGAACAAATATTTGTTCATGTCTTCACCAGAAAAAAAAAATCTTATAATTGTAAATAATTGAAATAAACCATTAACAAATGAATTGTACAATATAATTATAGACTATGGTCTCCATGTTTACAGGTTAGAGTTCAAAAAAAAAGATATCCCTACCATAATTAAAGGTATCTTCTTAATATAGCTCCATTATTAATGATATTTGCTTCTTTTGAATTAGATACTAAATTTAAAGTGGAGTTCAGCTACTACATTTCCTTGGCATGCTATGTCAATGTTTTAACCTACTGTACAGACCAATCATATTCTCAGCCATCATGTAAGCTAGGCATAAATATTTGGTCTTAGTATTTGACAGAATAAGAATACTTTCTGAAAGTTTACTATATCAAATACCATATGATTATAAAATATTGTTCAGGATGGTTGTAGCGATCCTTTTTGTTTGTTTGTTTGTTTGTTTTTGTTCCACATGAAGTTGATAATGGTTCTTTCAAGATCTGTATCTGTGAAGATTTGTGTTGGAATTTTGATGCGGATTGCATTGACTCTATAGATTACTTTTGGTAAGATGACCATTTCCCCTTTCTTAATACTACCAATCCATGAGCAAGGGAGATCTTTCCATCTTCTGATATCTTTGTCAATGTGCTTTTCGAGAGACTTGAAGTTACTGTCTTCCAGGCCTTTCACTTTCTTGGATAGATTTATACGAAGGGATTGTACAGGAAGACCAACAGAGTCAGTTAACCTGGACCCTTGGAAGCTCCCAGAGACTGAATCGCCAATCAAAGTTCACAGGGTGGACCTAGTCCCACTATTGCCATAGCCCTGCACATATGTAGCAGATGAGCAGCTTGGTCTTCATTTGTGGGGTGGGGGTGAGCAACAGCTAGAGCACTGGCTATCCCTGAGCCTGTTTCATGCCTGTGTGTGGATCCTGGGTCCTTTACCTTGTTTTGCTTCAGTAGGAGAGAATGTACCTAGCCTCACAGGGACTTGGTGTGTTTGCAGAGATTAACACCCAGAGGGGGCTTCTGCTTCTCATAAGAGAAGGGGAAGGAAAAATGGGAGGGGATTTTCATGGGGAGCATTCTAGGAGGAGAGGAAGGGTTGATACTGGGTTGTAAAAGTGATAAATAAATAAATAAATAAATAAATATTATTAAAAAAAGAAAAAAAATGTACTACAAGAAAACTTCTCACTTAAATTTAAAATGTTCATGATTAAAAAAATGTTCATAATTGAAGTTTTCATTTCACAAAAGTGTGGAAAATATAAAAAGGGAGCTGGTTCCATTTTTTTTCTATGCTTCTTCGAAGTTTGGGCTAGGCATTTCTCTGAAGATAGACCTTCCTATGCTTTTTTAAAATTTTTTAATTTTTATTTATTTTTTATTTTTTATTAGATATTTTCTTTATTTACATTTCAAATGTTATCCCCTTTCCTAGCTTCCCCTCAGAAAATCCCCTATCCCCTGTCCCTCCCACTGCCTACCAACCCACCCACTCCTGCTTCCTGGCCCTGGCATTCCCCTAGACTAGGGCATAGAACCTTCACAGGACCAAGGGCCTCTCCTCCCATTGGTGACCAACTAGGCCATCCTCAGGTACATGTGCAGCTAGAGCCATGAGTCCTACCATGTGTTTTCTTGGATGGATGGGTTAGTCCCAGGGAGCTCTGGAGGTACTGGTTAGTTCATTTGTTTTTCCTCCTATAGGGCTGTGAACCCCTTCGCTCCTTGGGTACTTTCTCTAGCTCCTTCTTTGGCTACCCTGTGCTCTGTCCAATGGATGGATGGAAGATACAGCAATACCACTCCTGGGCATATACCCAAAAGATGCTCCAACTTGTAATAAGGACACATGCTCCACTATGTTCATAGCAGCCTTATTTATAATAGCCAGACACTAGAAAGAGCCCAGATGTCCCTGAACAGAGGAATGGATACAGAAAATGTGGTACATTTACACAGTGGAGTACTTCTCAGCTATTAAAAACAATGAATTTATGAAATTCTTAAACAAATGGATGTATCTGGAGGATATCATCCTGAGTGAGGTAACCCAGTCACAAAAGAACACACATGATATGCACTGATAAGTGGATATTAGCCCAGAAGCTCAGAATACTCAAGATACAATTTGCAAAACACATGAAACTCAAGAAGAAGGAAGACAAGAGTATGGATACTTCGATCCTTCTTACTAGGGGGAACAAAATACCCATGGAAGGAGTTACAGAGACAAAGTTCAGAGCAAAGACTGAAGGAATGATCATCCAGAGCCTGCTGCACCTGGGGATCCACCCTATAAATAACCACCAAACCCAGACATTATTGCAGATGCCAACAAGAGCTTGCTGACAGGAGCCTGATGTAGCTATCTCCTGAGAGGCTCGGCCTGTGCCTTCATATGATTTTTAACTCAGTCAACTGACCAGCAGATGGCACGATTGTATTTTCAAAATGGCCTTAAATTTAAAAATATAAAAGGATAATGAGACAGAAACAAATTTAGTCTTCAAAACTTTGTTTTTCACATTGGCAATAAAAATGTGCTTGCTTTTTTTTGCTTATAAGTTGTGTTTTATACATATGAAAAAGATACACATCACAAATTTTAAACACTGGATCATATATACCCTTCAGAAACGGTTTCTACACCAATAAAACTCTATGGTCTGTGTATATACCAAGGAATACTTATATCAATAATTTTGAGTTTTTAAATTGGTGTTATAATGTTTTCTATATATTATACACTTATTTTTCAAAATGACATTACAAATGAGACTTAATATAACTGATGATTTTCTAGCACTAATATTCAGAAATATGCTGATAATTGATGAGGGTCTACTGGATGGTAATGACTATGGTTGTTCAGTGGAGAAAGATTGTGAAATTATCAAATGAACAAACTACTTCTCTATTCCCGACTAATGTGAATAATCAGGAAATAAACTCTGCTGAAATTTACAGAGGTATTTGAGATTTGGTTAAACTACAGCTGAACAAAAGTCCCTAGTTTCTAGGTTTGTGACACATAAGCAGTCTTGGGTATGCCGCTCTATCATGGAGACTTTATAAATAACAAAAACATATAGTCAAAATAACAGGCCAAGTTTCATCTTGTCCTCCTTACACCCAATCTCATCAATTCACAACTTTCAACTCCATTCCCACAACTATTTTTGGGAATCCACAGAGAAGAGATGATATGAGCTAATGAGCATCCCTCATAGTTCCATCTGGATCTTGCCATTTTATTCTTTGCAGCAGCAGATGCTTCAAGTTGCTTATTTTCATGATCTATATCAAGGTTGGGTTTGAGAGTCAGACATCAGTTAACAATGTTTCTTCTGCATATGGCTTTTAAAAATGTGTATCTAATGTCTTTATTCTAAATATCAAGTGATATCAAACACTCACAGATCACACATAAAGATGCATGCTTCTTACATCCACTAAGGAACTAAGAATGTATGTTATGACAACTGTCACAATGTATGTTTGCAAGACACAAATATTGTTAGTGTGATAGATACTTTGAAGCTGCATTGTGTCTGTGAGGAGAGAGAAGAATTTGTCCATTTCATTTTTCTATTTATACTAGTCTCAGTGCAGTATTGTTCTAATTGTTGATAGTTGTGTTGAAAATAGTTCTTGTGATTTCTGCCTAGTGTATGTTCCACACTCTTTTAGTCCTGTATAGAACAGCATGCAAATGAAACACAGATGCTTAATTCAGATTTCCCCTATCCTTCATTGCCAGGAAAATGTCATTTGATAAATTTTACATGACTGAATTTTGTCTATTGTAATAACAGTGAAATCAAAGCTCTCTCTTACAGATGTTGTTCATCAAACACCACGTAGAATATTTTTCATGTGTTATGTAGTTTCTTTAAAATGTGAAAGATTTGGATTTTACAAAAAACAGGAAATTGGATTAGAAAAATTGATTGCAATTTGACAATACTGAAGGTGAAACTGGTATTTATCCTGGTGCCTGATTTATATCATAAAATTAACAGGTTACCCAAGAAACTTTCTTTGGCAAATATCAAACCCTCACTGATTACACATAAGACATGTTTTATTGTTCAGTGAAAAAGCTGATAAATAATAGAGTAAGTCAAACACCAAATATCTATTTCTTTTCCTCATTTTACTGAGAATATCTAAATATAGACATAAAAACTTAGTGAATTAATATGAAAATTATTCTCTCCCCTTTCCCTATATTTCTTCAATAGTAATAAGGTTGGGGAAAGAACTAATTTATTTTATGTATGCATTTATGTGAAAACAAAAAACATCATTTTCTGTCTGACAATATTGATATCTACCACGAGGAAATGTCCCATGTAGGATAATGTATCTGTGAAGACAGAAGCAAGAAAATATTGCTATGACTATGTATATTTCATCTATTTCCTAGTGCATAGAGTCCACTCTCAGGTATACAGATTCAGGGCTTATTTCTAGAATTGTCCTCCTCCTTCAAACAGAACGAGTATCAGCATGGAATAGCATGGTACTATTGTGTGAAGCACAGCATCCCTGTAAAACAATTTCAGTGATTATCTGAAGATGTGGCCGATATCTGTAGGTTATAGTATACTAGGAAATAAAACTACAACAGAGTAAGGAATGAACAGACATTTCTGTACATCTCCAAAGGTGTCAATCTTTGCAGAAGCATTACTGTCACAGATATAGTTATTTTATTTGCAGAAGAAAAACCAGACTCATAGAATTGAAATGATATTCAGTATTGGAGCTGAGTTGAACTATGGTGTATTTAAGGGTAAAGAAACATCTACCACATGACCCTTGGTACAAATGCTGGACACAAAAATGAACAGAAATGCAAAATAAGAAAAAAACCCACTAACTTTCATTTATTTATTGGGTAACATATTTAGGCAGTTCTGCAACTAAGCTTTTAGTTAAAGGCATGTGCTAGCATTTTAAAAGTAAGCAATTCACACCAAAGGTGTTTCCCTTGCTTAATTCTTTTCTTACCAGTATCACCATTCTTCTCATCACAATTATGAAATAATTTTTAACCTTATTTTAATTCTAGTTTTTAAATGCTGAAGATATCTAGTGATAGTTTTCCTTTGCTTGTTTTTCATTTAGGAATTGCTTCCCTGACAATATATGGAACTTACGTCCACCCAAAGCATAAATGAAGATTTATTTGTCCTCTGGTTAATCATGAATCAAACCTCTTTTAGATCAATTAAGTAAATCACTTCAGTGTCAGTATATTGCATTTGTTATAAATGAATATCTTTGATCTTTGTAAGCTATAAATCATGTCCTATACAAAAAATGCAATTAATAACCTACTGGTCTCTTGAGGGGGTAGAGTGCACATGTTTGTGGGTGTGGACAATTCATTTCTTGCAGTTTTCTCATGGACACTGAAGGAAAACCTCAGTATGTATTTACAACTTTAATAATAATAATAATAATAATAATAATAATAATAATAATAATAATAATAAAGCAATCAAGCAAAGTAAATTAGGTAACATTTTTTACCCTGAATAAATTTAACTCAGTCCTATGGCGTTTTATGGTTGCTATTGTTTTTGTTTCTGGAATTCCAACAGAATAGAGTTAGGAATATTTCAAGGCTTCACCAAAGTCCTGGACATTACTAAGATGGATTTATATTTGCCCTCATGGGTATTGGTCAGCAATTTTCAAACATGAGCCTTTCCCACTCTCATAGCTGGCATTATGAACCTGTGTGAGATAACAGTTGCTCAGGCCTTCAAGAGAAGTTTCTCTGACAACCTGGCTCTTGGCCAGCATGACTACCCTAGTCTGTTTGCAGGAAAGCTGGGAAGAATCAATATTTGTTTTGTTTCTCCTTTTCTGTTTTGTTTGTTTAAAAAGAAAAACATGGCTGGAGAGATGGCTCAGCCGTTAAAGGCTAGGCTCACAACCAAAACCAAAACCAAAAACAAAACAGATTCTTTAGAAATACTCTAAATATGTGTTCCTTCCTTCCTGGGGCCACAGTTACCTCTTCCTTTAGCTTGCTCATGAATATTCTCTCACTGTCTATAGAACCCTAGGTTTGATGTTTGGAAAGCCTGCAGAACATGAAGGTTTTGGTAGGAGCCCTCAACAAAGCATATTACAATTTCGATATTAGAATGACTACGCCAGCTTGCTTCTTTGGACCGTT
Source organism: Mus pahari (assembly GCF_900095145.1). Classification (NCBI taxonomy): domain Eukaryota; kingdom Metazoa; phylum Chordata; class Mammalia; order Rodentia; family Muridae; genus Mus; species Mus pahari. The sequence goes on from NC_034613.1 coordinate 99,660,142, forward strand.
TGCCTGGAAAATTGTTTTCCA
>NC_034613.1:99660944-99688796 GCF_900095145.1 Mus pahari
TGCATTTTGCATTTTCTTTGATTTTTGTGCCCATGCTTTCTATAGAATCTTCTTCACCTGAGATTCTTTCTCCATTCTCTTGTGTTCTGTTGCTGATGCTCACATCTATGGTTCCTGATTTCTTTCCTAGGGTTTCTATCTCCAGAGTTGTCTCCCTTTCAGTTTTCTTTATTGTTTCTACTTCCATTTTTAGATCTTGGATGGTTTTGTTCAATTCTGTCACCTGTTTGGTTTGTTTTTCTGTAATTCTTTAAGGGATTTTTGTGTTTCCTCTTTAAGTACTTCTACCTGTTTAGTAGTATTCTCCTGTATTTCTTTAAGTGAGTTATTAATGCCCTTCTTAAATTCCTCTACCAGCATCATGAGATATGATTTTAAATCTGAATCTTGCTTTTTGGGTATTTTGGCATATTTAGGACTAGCTGTGGTGGGCATACTGGGTTCTGAAGATGCTGAGTAGTCCTGGTTTCTGTTAGTAAGATTCTTATGTTTGCCTTTCACCATCTGGTAATCTCTGGTGTTAGATATTCTAGCTGTCTCTGGCTGAGCTTTTTCCTCCTGTGATTCTTTTAGCTTCTGTCAACACTCCTGGAAGTCCAACTCGCTACTGAGTCCCAGTGGTCAGAGCACTCTATGCAGGCAAGCTTTCCTGTGGCAGGGAAAGTGCACAGAGGTCTGGACCTCAGCTCTGCCTCTTGGCTGAAGATGAAGACCTGAAGGGACCCTGTCCAAGAAGCTCTGTTGATTCTATGGCCCATGTGATCTCCAGTACAGACTGGTCTCTGAGAGACCTGGGATACATGATGGTGAACTCACCTGAGTCCTGGGGTCAGAGCCCGCCCTGGAGGCCGACTCTCCTCTGGAGAGGAAGGTGTGTAGAGGTCTGGGTTTCAGCTCTGCCTCTTGGCTGAGGATGAAGTCTGTACTTACAATGTTTGTTGTCATTCTTTTGAGTATTTTTGGCAAACGTATTTTTCCAATAGATTATTAAGAGACAGTAAGTACTAAAAACCTAGAAGAAAAAAATTACTATTTATGCCTGACTGGTTCATACAATACAAGGAAATAATTAAGAGATAAAAATTTTAGAGTAAGCTATTGTTTTTGAAAACATAAAACTTAATGTTTTTTTATAATAGAATATGCAGGAATTTGGACCTCCATGATTCTGAATATTTCACAAGACAATTTGAAATTAAAGTAGAATGTCAGATTTTGACTTGAAGTAATCAAATCATATAGGCATAGTGTTTAATCAACAAGCAAAATAACAGGAAACTCATTCTAGTAGATATTCTAATGATATTTCAAATTCAAACTTCATATTCTGATTATGTTTTGTAACAGAAGTTTATATTGAATGACATTAATAAGACTGACATACACATTAGTATTTCGGGCTTTTGAACATTTACAAAGTAATCTCATTTTAATTCAAAAATAAATACTAGAAAGCATTAAAATAAAACAAATAGCCCACAGAAAATAGCACTAAGATTCATTGAAGAGCAATTTCCTTTGCTAAATTACATGTCATTTATAAGGGCAAAGAACTTGTCACTAGTCAAATTGCAAACTTCATCAAGTACATCATATTTAAATTTGTTATATGACCCTCTCAGTAAAGGAGAGAATACATTTATTCATTTTGCTGTTAAGCAGTACTTTACAGTAGACTCATTTGATCTTTGAAATCAAATCTAACTATTTTTGTGAGAAATTTTAGCTCCTTAACATTTTATTTTATCATTAAAGTGTAATATTAATTGAGTCAATTTTAAAGATATTACCATATTACTTGAAGCTTATAATAGCTGATTTATATATTACAACAGTTATTTTGCTTTATTAATTGTAGTCATCAGATTATCTTTAGGTTTCCAAAGATGTACACAAGAAGAAAATACTCAGCAATTAAAATAACCCAACTATGAAGAGAGGCCTCTTGGTCTTGTAAACTTTATATGACCCAGCACAGGGGAAGGCCAGGGCCAAGTAGTGGGGGTGGGTGGGTAGGGGAGCAGGGGCGGGAGTCGGGTATAGGGAACTTTCGGGATAGCATTTGAAATGTAAATAAAGAAAATAATAATAAAAAATAAAAGAAAAAAATAACCTAAATATGAGGTTTAAAAAGAACTTTTCCTAATAATTTAAAGAGGATGTTACTGAACATGGTTATCAATTCATCCTGATGTGTGTGATCATGATATATTTTTAGTCTGTTATAGAGTTGGGGCAACACAACACATCAAAGACTAACTCCTCAGTATATCTTATGCTATGACTCTATTCTTTCCGTTAACTTTGTTCCCATCTCTCATGCTTGAATATCATTACTGCTTTTCACTGTTATACACACAAGAAATGATTTACTTTTAATAGAAAACTGATAATGAAACCTTTTAAGAACATTTTAGATTACTGAAAATAACTGGCAGTCATAAAACAATAAAGAAGGTGAGTTTTTCACTTGAAGATATTAGGCTATTTGCAGATGCTACAATGAAAGAATGAAATAATATTAAATTCATTCTATTATCAATTAAACCAACAATGTATTGTCAATGTGAAATTAACATTTTTAATATATTTTATTCTTTAATTGATGCAGATTATTTTTGCAAGTAGGGGGAACAAGAAATGTGTTTTTGCTACAAAAATGCTAGATAATTTAGTTCTAGATTCTATGACAGAAATCTATCATAGTAAATTTTGCTACACTGATATAAGAAACAGATTAAAGGGTGTGGTAATGGATGCATTTAATTCTACACCTTGTGTGACAGAGGCATAAGTATATCTGTGAGTTAAGTCTAGCCTGGTTTATATAATAAGTTACAAGCCAGACAGTGGTACTTAAGCAACAGCAGCAGCAACAGCACCAGTAGCAGCAACAACAAAAGAACATCAAAAGAGACTCTAGGGTGTTGGGTTCTCCCTCTAAGCATTGTTTTGTGCCTCTTGCAGAAACACTATAAGTGGCACCCACGTGGCTTCAGAGACNTAATCTTCAGGCGCTGGTATGGAGCTCCAGGAGTGCGTGAGTATTTAGGGGTACACCCCAGGATTAAAAAGGTAGATGCACGGAATTTATTTGAGGATGAGGAGTTTTTAACCCGGCACCCCATTCCTCGGTTAGCAGTGCACAGAGATGATATGACAGGCGGTCATGTCCGCAGCCTACACTCAGGCAAGAAAGGATTGGGTTTGTTTAAAAGTCAAATTTTTAAAAATCCTCCTGGCCACGGCCTAGAGAGTAAAACTAAGGCAGTATTCTAGAGACAGAAGGTACAGAGACGTCTGGTTTTCGCTGTTAGGCCTGGTGCACCAAAAATCTATGTGTTAAGTCATGTGCGTTCTTGTTTNTTGTCTGTGTGAGTGGCCGTTGTGTATTTTCCATGTCTGTATGTATTACAGCTTGCTAAATTAGTCTTTGCCTTCTCAGAGCCTTTGCCTTCTCTGCAGCCCTGCCGCAGCTTTGCCAGGGATTAAAATCCGGCAGGAGGGCTCCTGCAAAGGCTGCTTTTTCAAGCACTTTTAAACTTTAAATTGTAAACAATGAAAAAGGTTAATTATAGGTTTTTTTCCTAGAGATTTCTCATGATTAGTGTTGTTAGTAAGTAACAAGGGTCTGTATTTGTAACTTTTAGCTAAACAATGTAAGTTCTGTGGTCTAAATTTAAAATTCGCATAGCCGCTTCATTAAGTTCTTTGACTTGCTTTAAGTTTACTGATGTTCATTAAAAGTAATCTTGGTTACAAACGGCTAGCTTTGTTATAATTAGTTAACTCAAGGTTAAAGTCATTCAAAGATTGATAAGGTTTTAAACTTGGGCTTTACCTTCCCACGTGGTACAAATTAAGCTCAAAATGGCCTTGGCTACTTTCAAAAACTGCGCCAAACAAGTTCTTGTAGCCACACCCCCTACCTTAAGGGAGGCTATTCACGTGTTGCCAATGGTAACAGCTTAATTCAGGGTATAGGAGATCAATCAGGCATTACAAAACGGCTTGCCTATTTCTGATAAAATTATTAAGGAGTTTATTTTTACTTGATAAATGTTAAAGGTTTGCCTTTGGTAAACTAATTACTACTAATAATGTTTTATCTCTAAGTATAGCTTAGAGAGCTTACACTTTATAAAAATAATTTTTATTGTCTCTGCTTTAATACATTAAGCTAAGAGATTAAATTTGCAGTGTGGTAAGTATTAGCTACGACCTCTACAAAAGGTTTACCTGGAATCCTGCTCTCAAAGACTGTATCCTTTTCATGTTTAAGGTTTTAGTTATGCTAAATAAAATTGTGATATTTAAGATTTTACAACAAAAATTAAATTGCTTCAAAATGCTTATTCATTTTTTTTATTTTAGGCTTCCAAAAGACGTTAATGGGCTAAAATCTTATTTTAAGGCTTCAAATTAATTTAAACCTTTCTATTTTATTTTAAGAGATGCAGTTTCTTTGGTAAAAAACAAAAGTTCTTGCAAAAAACAAAATAAGCTTTTCTAATTGCTATCAGTTGTACTCATTGATACCTATATACTAGCTGCTTATTTTAGTTATAGTTATTAAGTGCCCACAGCAATTTGTTTGTCATAAAAGGTCATTAATGTAAAATCATTTTTCTTTCTTTAAGTAAAATCTTGGCATCCTATTGTAAAGGTGCTGTGGTTGGTGCTAATTAAAATTAAAAAATTCCCCTTTCCAAACAGCAATCAAATTGGGTATTGCAAAATTTTACTATTTGGCTTACTTAGTAATTTAGTATTTTCAAAGGTTGTACACGTTCAATTGTAAAAATTTGTTCTTAAGTGTCCTCAGCTTTTACCTGTTTCCACCTAATGGTACTAATTCTTTAAGATTTAATCTATTACTGCAAATGTATGCTTTTATTTCTAGGTACTTCAAACTTTTAAAAACTTTTTCTTTTAACAAAAAAGGGAGGAAATATCCCTGTACACATTGTTTAAATCTCATTTGTTATATGGCTAATTCTAAACAGCTACCCTTATGGGGTAGGGAAAAGCTTGTGTTCTCTCCACAGAATGCTCCAAGTATGACAACTTTCAAAAGGTCTGTATGCCAAGCTGAACCGTGAGTTACCTAAGTATTGGTGGGTAAAATAAACTGATTTAAAGTTAAATCTTAGATTGGTCTAGCTTCCCCCACACACCTGGGACTATGGTTTAAACTGAGGCTTGCTAAATTGCAACCAATTGAAGTACTAACAGACTTGTTATCCTGTTCTTATTCAACTGTTTGCCTTTTCTCTCAGGCAGGTCAGCTACACCCAGACTGGACAGAGTACAAGTGCCATCCGGATTCACCTCACTANAGGAGCCGTGACAACTCTTCAGCATCTAAACATTATTTCGTGGTTTGGTCTTAAATAGTACTGGCGTTAGGGCAAATCCATTTTTCACAAAATCTATTAAAGCAAGACCCCCCAAATCAGGTTTTCCTAATTGAGAATTTACTAAAGGATCCCTGGTGGTAAAATTAAATTCTGACTGGCCTTACACCATATTTCTCCCTCAAGCTACTCCTAGACAGGTCAATAGGACACAGATATATTTCCTTGTGCCAGTCCAAAAAATTTAAAATATTAAATAGAACAGATGCAGATGTTGGGTCCTCCCTCTAAGCATGGTGCTGTGCCTCTTGCAGGCACGCTGGGGGTTGCTCCCCAGATCAGCCAGAGTACAGCAGAATGGCTGAAACACAGCGTCCTCGGACCGCCCACTGTCAACACCCACTCGTCACCCGGACCAACCACTAATGTCATCACGCCTACTCGATTGGACCCGCCTTCTGGACACAGCTCCGCAGAGGACCGGACTGCGCGCCATTCCGCCACTCCGCCATTGGAACTTTGGGACATGGAACATTGATCCATGCAGAGACAATGGGACATGGGGCACGTGGGAGAGGGTTGGGTTCTCCCGCATGTAATCAATAAATAGTAATAATCTTTCTTGCAGGTCATCTTATTTCAGGAAGATTAGCTCTGCAGTATGAACCCACCCCAAGGTGTTTTCTGCCCACGGAGACAGGCACCGGTCAGCATGCAGGCAGAAACACTACACTAGGGATCCATCCCATCTGCAGACACCAAACCCAGACACTATACTAGATACAAAGAAGCACTTGCTGACAGGCGCCTGGTATGGCTTTCCCCTCGGAGGTTCTGTCAGAAACTGACTAATACAGATGCAGGTACTCAGAGCCAACAATCAGACTAAGCTCAGGTACCCCATTAGAAGAGCTAGAAGAAGGACTTAAGGAGCTGAATGGGATTGGAACTCCATAGGAAGAGGCAAAGTGAAGGAGGGTAAGGGAGGATGGGATTGAGGTTGTTGGAGGGATAACCAGGAAGGGAGATATTATTTGAAATGTAAATAAATAAAATGATTAATAAATAAAAAAGAAGTATTTATACACCATTTTCATACTTTATCAACCAGTATAACTAGAAATTAGATAAATTGATTATGTATTTTATATAGAAAGGAAATATGTGTATTTAAATTTAAATTGATGTGTTTTATTTTTTTTGAAAACTTTATATATATATATATATATATATATATATATATATATATATTATGAAATTCAACTCTTCCATATGAAATTCAACTCTTCCATTAACCCTCCAAATCCTCCTGTATATCTCCAACTCCATTCCAAATTCATGACTTCTTCTAATATAATTATTGCTTTGATATACAGAATATATTCATTTAGCCTACTAAATTAATTTACTGTTGCTCTTATGTATGTGAGCTTTGTGCTGACCACTTGGGTTTCGATAATGTATTAGGGAGATTACCCTTTTAGAAAAGTGATTTGCAATGTTCAAAATATTTATCCAGTTAAACCATCCATAAAATAATTAATAAAAAATAAAACTGAGTTTCACACTCTTGCCAGTCACTGTTTGCCAGTAATTCTTCATGTAGTAGTGAAGTTTCTGAAATTCTATGTTGACATATCCTTTGGCGTTGCCATTATGCACATTTTGTTCAGGCAACCATATTTTACTGTTTCAAATTTTATAGGGACAGCTTCCCTATCATGACTAGAAGACAGTTTTTTTGTAGCAGACATTCTGTTCCTCTCTGTATATCAGCTTTTTGTTGATATAGAACTTGAAAGGCTATTGTACACAAGAAATATAAAGTTTTTGCTTTCAACTAGAATTTCATATTTAAAATCATTGAAGAGTCTGAGATATTCAAAGGTTGAGAATACAGGAAAATATAGGGGAATGGAATGTTCTGGGTCTTCAGTGTTCAAAGGTAGAGAACACTGAGGTTGGAATAAATCATATGAAATGTATCAATGATGTTCGAGATCAATAAGAGAAGCAATATCCTTGATGTTAAATACAGTACTTCAATACAGTTAATCATCATATCCTGTTGGATTCATTAAGGCAGAAAACTGATAAATTCCTATTAGGTGTTATAGAATGTAGGTCATTGAGGATATTTTATAAAAGGTTTCTCTTCTTGTACAATATTGAGAATAAAATGTAAATGAAGACTGTTCAAAAAATAATAGGACAAAAAATTTGAAGAGATTAGACTCTTCTTTATGTTATATTTTAAAGGAAACCAAATAAATAGTGTAGTAGTGACAGAAAGAAGTGAGATTCATAAAGTATTTTAATTTTTATTTTATTTTAGGATGGTAGACATGACAAAAACTAATGTCAAATACAGGTATATGTATATGAAAGTGGACAAAGCAGAGGAGAAATGGCAGTGAGTCTAGTATTGTAGAAAAATAATCAATATTACATAGCATACAGTCTTTCTAAAAAATTTCTGATGCAGGTATACAGTTCAGCAAAACTTCAGCAAAGGAGTAGACATAAACCATTTTTTCTACTACACCAAGAAAACTCTATTTTTGTCTCTATTTTTATTCTTTGTTCCTGTTATCTCTCTTTGAAAATGTTTGCTTTTTTGAGTGTATGCTGGAGTAAAATAATTCATGTCCTTCATGGTCTAGATAAAGTTCTCCTTCACTGATGCCCCTTTCATTACTACTCTAGCTATCCATAAATCAGTTACAATCTTTAACCACATAATTTAGTTTTTAAGGATACAATCTCAAACCATCTGACTTTGACATTTTTTTGTACACTCAGAATGTTAACTTCTTAAAGGAGGTTCCATATTGTATTTCTAAGTGTGTTTTTGAATTATGAAATTGGCTGTTCTTAAGTCTGAAGTATCACAAATATCTAAACAGAATATTTTTAAAATAATAATAGTATCATAGTAGTATATTTCAGGCATGTAAACCTTTAAAAACTTCATAAGTGGCTCTACTGGATTAGTAATTGTGATATGCTAACCTTTAATCCACTGGTCCTGTATTGTATTCCTAATCACAGCACTGACTACTGCTTCACAGAGATTAGTACCCCTTTTTTCATAAAATTAATAAAATTTATAATGTGGAGTCTCAAGCCAATCATAGCTGTTTTATTTATTTTTATTTTTAATTTTTAATATATATATATATATATATATATATATATATATATATATATATATAATTATTTATTTTACTCTAAATGGAAAGAATATAAGAGCATTAAATTGCAGTTCTCCCCAAATGTGTGGGAACTTTGCCAAGTAGTTACATTATCAAATAAGGTCCATCAAGTACATTATATAGTGACACAAAAAAAGATGCTTGGAATATTCTAAAAGTTCAGTGAATCTCTCATAGTATGAGCTAAGTATCAGGTCAAAGATAGCTCTCAAATAATGAATCAAGTATAGGATTAAGTTCATTTATCAAAATAATAATAATTATTGTTATTATAATAATTATAATAATAATAATCACTATTATTATTATTATTTTGGAAATTTTTCTGTATTTCCTTTCTTTTCTTTGTTCTGCCCCTTTTCTAAGTATAAAGACATTTTAAGGTTTTAAGAGTTTTCTTAATTTAACTCAAGGAGAAGGAAGACCAAAGTGTGGATACTTTGCTCCTTCTTAGAATAGGGAACAAAATACCCATGGAAGGAGTTACAGAGACAACAACGTTCAGAGCTGAGATGGAAGGAAAGATCATTCAGAGACTGCCCCACCCAGGGATCCATCCCATATACAACCACCAAACCCAGACACTATTGCATATGCCAGAAAGATTTTGCTGACAGGACCCTGACATAGCTCTCTCTTGTGAGGCTATGCCAATACCTGGAAAATACGGAAGTAAATGCTCACAGTCATCTATTGGATGGAACACAGGGCCCCTAATGAAGGAGCTAGAGAAAGTATCCAAGGATCTAAAGGGGTCTGCAACCCTATAGGAGGAACAACAATATGAACTAACCAGTACACCCCACCCTCCGAGCTGTGTCTCTAGTTGCATATGTAGTAGAGGATGGCCTAATCGGCCATCAATGGGAGGAGAGGCCCTTGTTATTGCTAAGATCATATGCCCCAGTACAGGGGAATGCCAGGACCAGGAAGCTGGAGTGGATGGTTTGGGGAGCAGGGCAGGGGGAGGGAATAGGGGGCTTTGGGTATAGCATTTGAAATGTAAATGAAGAAAGTATCTAATAAAAATGCCTAAAAAGAGCGTTTTCTAAAATTTCATGGTAACAAATATGTTTATAGCAATTATAATAAGGAAATCATAAGTCAAAGTTGGTTACTACTCATTCAAATATGAAGTTAAACTCCACAAATTCTATTAAAACATCTGTTGGTGCACACATGTGTCATGATCTGGGTTAGCAGTAAAAAAAATCCTAAATATTTTAGAGCAAACATGATTTTCCTGATTATGACAAGGAGAAAGATATTATCTTTGTTGTACTTGATTCTGAAGGCAGTCTCTATATCATTTATATTTGTTACTTATAAAAGTTTCTTTAAAAGGAAGAGCAAGCTAAAAGCAGTCAGTATCTCACTCAAGAGGAATGTAGAATATTGAGAATTGTGTCCCTAAGTGCAGTATTTACATATTTCCTATCCCTCCCTTTCATCCTTCCAACTATACCTTTTTTCCCCTACTCCCTCTCAAACTTATGAATTTCTCTTTACTTATTATTTCTATGCATGGATATATGAATAAGTATTTATAAATATAAACTAAAGACTTCATTTATTGTTTTTTTTTTGGTGGTGGTGGTATATGTGTGTGTGTGCATGTGTGTGTGTGTGTGTGTGTGTGTCTGTAGGATTGACCACTTGTGATAGATAATTTATCAGTGGGTTTGTCATTGGGAAAGACTGGTTCTCCATCTCATGGCAGGAATTAAATACATGTAGCTCTTCAAGTGAAATCAATTGTCTGTAGTTCTTCATTTAGAGTCATTTCTCCCATTAGTATTAGCATGTTAACTGGTGATGTGACAAAGTGCCTCTTGTTTAGACAACCATATTTTTGAGATTTCATGGTGAAAACATCCCTGTCATATACTAAAAACACTACATTTCAACTGAAATCCCTGTCTTTTGGATCTTGCAATCTGTTTGCACCACTTCTATGTTGTTTCCTAAACATTAATTATTGAGGTTGTATTGCATATGTATCGTTTGGAGTTGTGTTCCACCTGGTCAGTTTTCTGAATTTTGACTAGATCTGGATTTTTGCAATGTCCTTCATCTTCTGTAAAAGGAAACTATTTTAATTAAGGGTGAGAGCTACATTTCTGAGGGCATAAGAATAGATATTTGGCCATGGAGTGGTGGCACATGCCTTTAATCCCAAAACTCAGGAGGCACAGTTAGGGAGATCTCTGAGAGTTCAATCCTAGCATGTTGTACAGAATCAGGACAGCCAGGGCTACACAGAGAAACCCTGTCTCAAAACAAAAACCAAACCAAACCAAACAAAACCCAAATACAAACAACAACAACCACCACCACAACAACAAAAACATAGAAAACAAGAATAGATATTTAGAATGCAGTTAGAAATTCTACTGGTTGAGGACACTGGCAGTTACAGGGACCATAGTCTCAGTAACCATGGATAATTAGTGATTACATTTACAGCACTAAGCATAAATTCACTCCTACTGAGCATACTTTAAGTACATTTAATGGCAGTAACAGTGCCCAATAGAAAAGTGCTACTAATTATTGCACACTTGAACCACCATTGTGGATATCTTGCTGTGCTGCTCATTTTTGTGGTCAGTGTGTGTGTGTGTGTGTGTGTGTGTGTGTGTGTGTGTGTGTGTGTATGCTAGCACACAGGTTCCACTGTCTACCATGGGATCTGGGGATTGCCAAAGTGCACTGTCTGGATTAGACAACTTTGAGTGTTAATCCATTCCTTCCATCTGGTTTGAGACACACTCATTTCTTAAATTATAGCTGCATGAACAAGCTCAGCTGTCTCATGATCTTCTAGTAATTTTCCTTTCTCTGCTTCCTATTTTGCCATAAGAGCACTGGGATTAAAGATGCATATCACTGCATTCAGTATTTACATGAATTATGGGGACTCAAACTCAGGTTTTCCCACTTGTGAAGCAAGCACCTAGCCACTGAGAATCTTCTTTTCACCACAAAGGTGTTTTGTTTTATTAAATTGTCATAGAAATTATATAATTTTTAAAATTATTATTCTACCATTTTAATGTGATAAAATTAGACTTATTGAAGATAATCAATTTGCAATAGGCATATTCATCTCTTTTCAGTGTTCAAGCAACATCCTTTCAAGAATAGGCATATTCATCTATTTCTAATGTTCAATCAGCTACTTTCAAGAAAAGTAGCCACATTTCTGCATGTACAAACTAATTATCTTGTGAGATAATTTCAAATAATTTTAAGACCATTGTACATTGTAATGAGCATTCTCTTCTTTCACAGAAGAGAATGTGCAAAATATTGTTTTTATTGAAATAAAACACTTATGAAGGCAAATTTTTCATCCCTGTATTCTATTCTTCAAAAACTACTGTCCATGGCTTTGCAAAATATCTTATCAATCATCATGATGTTCTACACAATATTACGTCTGGTCAAGAATCATTTCACATTAAATAAAATGTGAAAATGAACCTAATTTTATCAATTCACTAAACATATGTTTTTCAGCATCATCCCCCAGGAACTGTTTTATAAACCAGTGCAATGGCATTTTAAAAATTCAGACATAGCTTCGGCTAGGTATTAGCAACTTAGAGGAAATTGTACAAGATTGTACAGAAGTTTCAATAATCAGCATGGAATATACAGTTCTCTTTCTAGCACAGGTAAAGTTAATAAATATGTGGAGGCTGGATCCACAAATAAGGGAAATATGCAGTTTGTCTTTCTGGGTCTGACTTATCAATTTTCATATAAGAATATTGGTGCTATAAATTAGTTTATACCCATCAATATGCATGTCCAATTTTATTTAATATTAATATGTGAAAGCATTGCCCATATCACAATTTCATCAGTACACATAATTTGATTTGTCTATGTATTTTTCTCCAGAGGGATATGGATATTTTTCTGTTTTCCCATGACCTTTCTTGTATTAATGTCAAGGCTGGATTCCTTGTGCCATGATAATCTCTTGCTTTCTTGGGGGGGTGGGGGTGGGGAGGTAGGGGAGGAAAGGGTTAATTGGCTTACTTTTTCACATCACTATCAGAGGAAGTCAGGACAGGAATTCAAACAGTGAAGGAACCTGGAATTCTTAAGTTTTTTTTTTCTTTTTCATTTTCTTCTCTTTTTAGACCTTTTATGTATCATTCCACTGCCCCTTTGGAGTACAAGGCTTTTGTTCAGAAAAAAAACAAAACAAAACAAAGCAAAACAACAACAACAAAAAAACAAAAACAAAAAATGAGTAACAAGTTTGCTGTTAGTAGCTCTTCAGTGTGGGGCATTGGGGTACACAAAGACAGTCTGGTCTCCAGTCCAGCTGAGGCACGAACCCCAGAGTGGTGATAATTCACCTACATGACAATAATTCACCTACATGGCACAGTAGGCATTCCCTCATGTCTCCTGGACTCAAGGCTCCTGTTGAAGTTAGTGTCAGATTTGAAACTTTGTTTGCAATATGAATACTTTGTATGTCTATTTATCACTGCTGGAGTTGAATGAAATTTGTTAAATAGGAATCATTTCATTTCTCATATTTGGGAAGTTTTCAGACATTATTTTCAAATATTTCCTCTTTTTTTGTTCCTTCTCTTTTCTTTTTTAAGACACCCGTAATGCATATATTAAACAATAGTTACCATTTTGTAAGTTCATTAAGCTCCCTTAATATTTCTTTCTGTTTTTATGCCTGTCTAGTTTAATACTAAAATATATAATAATAAAATAAGTATATAAAATATTATATATTATAAATAAATATAAATAAAATATAATAAAATAAAATAACAATGATCTAACTTCAACTTCACTGATTCTTTTTTCTCTTTAATAAAATCCATTTTCAAAGCTCTTTAGTAAATTCTCTACTTAGTTGCTGTTACTGTAGTTTGAGGATTCAGAAATTTTAACTTCTTATTAGGGTGTAATTCACCCCCACCCACCTCGCAGATACACAACACACACACACACACACACACACACACACACACTTAATAAAATATTGGCTATCTTACTAAATTTACTTCTATTTCTTTACTGATATTTCTTTTTTTTTTAAATTTTGTTCTTTCATTGTCTTACTAACCTTAATTAATTGTCTCTATTCACTTTCATTTCACTTATTGTCTTAAATTACAGGCAGCTAAGGTTTTTTATCAATCTTTTAAGTGTGCTTTTACATTTTAAAATATGGTCCCATTTCTAAAATATGATTTAATTATTTGATTGAGGTGTATTTATCTTTTCCTTTGGATGTCTTATAATTTTTCTTTTGGTATAATATGTTTATTCTCTTAGTCTTTAACAGCTGGCACTGTTTAAGGGAGAAGATTTATGTAATACACAGTGAGAAATTCCAGTAATTCTCAAAACATTCTAAGTTTGTGCTTGCTTTAATTTTAAATACATACTTTTAGTGAGAGTAAGTTCACTGAGCACTTACCCCTTACTTGTCAGAAACTCTAACTGCTTTTTTTGAGTCTGTTTGAAGAACTACTGCTCTAATATGCAGGTGCTATGACCACTTCTGATTTTATGTGACTTTCGAGTAAGGCTAGCAGTTCTTTAAACACTTCAAATTAGTTGAAACATGTACTATTCTTCCAAGTGTCTGAAAATTAATCCAGAACATGATCAACTTCGACCCAACTAACCTGTACCCCCGAGATCTCTCAGACTCTGGGCCACCAACCAGGCAGCACATACCCACTGATATGAGGCCTCCAACACATATACAACAGAGGACTGTGGGTCTTGACTCAGTGAGAGAAGATGCACCTAAACCTCAAGAGACTTGAGGGCCTAGGGAGAGAGGAGGTCTGCTGAGGTGGGAGTCGGGGTGGGGACATCTTCTGGGAGGCGGGGGTGGAGTGGGGAGGATGTATGGGATGTGGAACAGTCAGAGAGAAGACCAGGAGGGCGATAAAGACTGGACTGTAAAAAAAAAAAAAAAAATTGAATAATAAAAAAGAAAAAGAAAAAGAAAAAAATAGGTGAAACATGCATCATTATTCCAGGTGTCTGCAGATTACTCAGAAAATCCGGAACATGATCAACTTTTAGTTCCCTTGTCAAGAAAAATTCCTGAGGTTACAGATTTCCTTTCAGTGGCAGTTTGCTTGATTTGATGGGACCGGTGGTATGAATGAAGACAGTGATTGTTACCATAATTTTTACTGTTTTGTTTGAATCCTTTACGGCTTTGTGTTCAGTTGTTTTAGAGAATGTTTACATATGTATGCTTTTCCTTATATTATTGGTAATTCGGTCATGCTGAAAACCTATACAGTCTTAGTATGCTATCATACTAAGTTCATATTTGTTAACTCCTTTCAAAAAATCAGATTGTCACTCCTCTTCTCCTTCCTGAGATTCTTATCATCCTCTTTATCTCTTGACTTGTCATCCTTCTTCCCTTTTCCCTATATATTTCTCTTTGTCCTGAGACTTTCTTTCTGGATAATACAGTTTTTTAGAAGAAAAACAGATAATTTGTCTCCTATTAGTAATTTATAGTTTGGTAGACTTGATGGTATTTCTACTTTGTGCAAAATAACAGAGAGTTGAGTCTACATAAGCACTCATATAGACTCAACTACTTCATTACCTACTAAAAGAAGAATATTTGCCCAGCTTTAGTAAACAGATAAATGACTAAATTCAGCTAAAAACAACTTCTGCCTGAATTTGACTTCACAGTCTTCTCTATATTATCACGACACACTGAAATTATAGTGAAATGATAGCCAAGATCATATGTTTCTTTCGGAAGCCTGAAGCTAAGATATGATACATTATATTTGACAAAACAATATATATATATATATATATATATATATATATTTTTTTTTTTTTTTTTTTCCTCATTAACTGCTGCCTAAGCCTACTTTGTCTCTTCCTCCTCTGCCTGGGATTAGTGTTATTCCTCAATAGATTTCTTGTTCTCTTGCTCTAGTTCTATTGGAGAGATAAGCATTCCTTCCATTCTCTCTCTCTCTCTCTCTCTCTCTCTCTCTCTCTCTCTCTCTCTCTCTCTCTTTCTGTGTGTGTGTGTGTGTGTGCACACACGTGCATAGAGTTTAGGAAATTGTTCTTGGTACATCTCATTACACAGTGGCCTGGACAGTCACTATATAGTTCATTTTCCAGATATTCCAATGCCTACATACAACATTTTCCAGTTTGTCATATTTCAGTTCAGTAGATATATTTTGATAAAACAATACTGCTTGCATATTTTTTCAGAAGTCAAGTAGACACTAGATTTATACTGTCTTAAACATAAAATTTTGTCTAGACATAAAATTTTGCTCCAATTCAAAGCAAGGTGTGTTTATGTATGTATGTATATATGTATGTATGTATGTATGTATGTATGTATGTATGTATGTATGTAAGTATGTATGTGTATATGTATGTATGAATGAATTCATGTATATATTTGGCTGGTTGATTGGTTTGGAGATCGTGATTTACTTTGTTTTCCATACTGGCCTGAAATAAATTTGAGTACACCAAGCTGGCCTTGAGTATATGTTCCTCAAAACTCAACCTGCTGATTATCTGAATGACAAAATTGTAGCATCAGGATTGCTCTAAAACCATACTTTTAGAAAATTGTTTTTTCCTCCAATGAAGAACAATTCAGAAATTTTCAAAGAGGAAATTATACAAATCTACTGAAAGACCTTCTGCTGTAACCATTGCTTTTTAGAATCACTCCAAGTTTTCATAATTATTATGAATAACAGCATCAAATTCTGCAGCAACTTCTATCCAACTGTTTTTAATAGAGTTTTAAATTTTCTCATTGTAAAACCAACCTTCTGTCACCTAAGATTTGGCATTTCATTTGCATACACATTAATTTAGTTAATTGGTTTTAGAACTGACTCTTCGTTAGTAAGGAAGCAAATGGCATAAGCACTGCAATGTCACTTTTTGTTACTTTATGCTATTTAGCTGAGACTTCTATGACCTCATGTTTTTCTCTCCTTATATATGCCTGTGAAGAAAAATTCTCCATATGTAAAAAGCTAAATTCGTCCAAAGAAAATACAAATGCCTACTCTATTTCTTTTTTGCAGGATTTTAAATTTCAGTGCCAGTCCTTAAGATAATTTAGACTCCATCAAATATCAACACAGGGTGAATCCCTATTGCTTAGTAAATCCTGATTAGATTTTTTTTTTAAGTGTGCATCTGTCGTTTGATAAGTGGCTAGGCAATTAGAGCTGAAAGAAATTTTGTCACTGAAAACAACTAGAGTAAAATATATAAACATATGTAGAACAGAATTATTTAAATTAAACTGATTTCATTTGGTTAACAACAGGTGACTTGTCAATCTTAACCATATTCACTTACTATAAAAGTAAATACTCTTTATGGAACACATACTGATACACACCTATTGGGCAGTGTTTATGTAAAATTAAATTTTGTCTTACTAATACTGACATAATTTGTACCCAGCAAAATCTCTTTGAAAAGTCATAAATTGTCTTTATAACCACAGTGAAAATATAGGTATATTGTTAACCAATATTTGGTTTCATTTGAATTAACTTTAGACTCTTCAGTAAACAAATACCTATGGAATATCTATTATCCAAATGACCACGATTATTCACAATTTCCTTCACATTAAATTAATTATACTCAGATGTGAAAAAAACATAAATATTGACAATAACACAAAATAATTTATTTGTTAAACATCTGCCAATCCTCAGAAATTTTGCCAAGAATTCCGCTAAGAAGTGCTAAGAAGTGGTTAAAAATAAATATTAAAACACTGTTTAATTTTTGCAGTTTTAGTACATATTTGAAGACAAGAGTAATATCCACATCCTCAGATAGGACATGGTATAACATGGAATGTTACCAGATAGTAGATTTTTCTAGCAAAATATATATCAAACTTTCTAGGCTTACACGGCTTCAGGAATAAACAGGGAGGCTTATTTATGCTAGTGTCCAAAATAAATTTCTTAAATGCATGAGTGAAGAAATGTGAAGGCGCTTATACTCTTAGATATTTATGTTTGTATGTATCCATAATATAGTTTCTTACATTTAAATACACCATGACATGTTAAGGAACTATCAGTTATTAGTAAGATGTTTATGACACCGGAATTTCCTTAGTGGCCATATCATGAGATTTTTTTAATGGAAACATAATGGTTTAAATATTAGAGTATATGCCTAGTATTTATATTTACAAAATTGTAGACATATTTAAAGAATGAGAAACATCGGACGAAAACAAAATATAGAGAGAATATGAACAGATTACCTTTGTCTAAGCAAAATCAGTTTTGATCACAGTAGAGAAAAATACTTTTCAGTTTATTCTTTGTGCTGTCATCTTTTGATGGGAAATATGTAAGAAATCAAGAAGCAATATTTTATTACATATTTACAGCAGTAGTTCACTTTAGTATACCATGGAATTGTGACATTAGATAATAATGCTAGTAATTGGGGAAAACAATGAGATATAAGAATGGTAAACAATAATATGGATTATTCTAGGACCACAGTGAAGTTAAAACTTACACACACTATTTTTGTCTACTCATTGTATCCTGCAATAAGAAATATCTAGAAGATTATAGTCAATATTCACTATAAATTTGTGGCACATATGCTCAGAGATTTAAATAGCAAACTCTGGAAACATCAGAAGAGGGTTTATAAAAATCTAACTATGACTATCATGGATGAAAGGAACCAGAAAGAAAAGAAAGAATTTGGAACAACATTTTTTTCAACACACACACACACACACACACATGCACGCACACACAAAATTGCACACAATCACACACAAACAGATGCAATGAGAGAGAGAGACAGAGAGACAGGGAGAGCAAGATAGAGAGAGACTGAGAAAAAAGTGTATGTAGTGCTTATTATGGCTTATTGATTTTTCAAGGTCATATGTGCAAAAAAAGTCATATATGGTCAAGGAAGTTCATCAAAGGGACTATAGATTCCTACAAATCAGTTTGAATAAATTCAGCACTAAAAATACTAATTTTAAAATGTTAATAAAATGGGAACGAGTATTAATAGGATAAAGAGTTGTTGACCATGAGGGAAGATTGACTAGAAGTTACTTATACTCATAAAAATTAAATAAATAATAATTTAATAAAATACATAATTAATAATGGAACTTAGGAAGGTAAGAAAATCAATACAGTATTCTGAGGTGAAAAGAATGATGAGTTCCATTTAGCAACATGCAATGCTTCAAATAATAAATTCTTAATAGTCAGTAGCAAACTTAAGCACTCGGAGTTTTGAAAATATACAACAGGGGTTGAAAATGCTCACGTATAAAATCTGGATATATATCTTCGCAACTTTGTCAGTTACTGAATATTTGTTTGTCAGGTCTCTTCAGCTCAGATTTTATAGCATAAAACAGTTACAAATCATACAGAAACAAAAACATATGTGCAAAATTTTTATGTATGTAATGACATTTGATTTCCAGACAATTTTAACAAGACATCACAGTCTTCTCTTTATTTAAACTTTTAAAATTAAAAAAAATAGTCATTTTTAGTTTATCACTTCTAAAAAGTGATTGTTGGCATATTATGTAGACCATGGTTTGCTGACTCCTAATTCAGACAATAGCTAACATTAACAGAATGCTTAAAAATTATTTTCAAATAAAACAATGAAACTTAAGATTCACAGTTACTGTGGTGTTTATTAAAGAACCTTAATTTTCCTTTCAAAAATGTTTCTCTATTGGCTTCTTATATAAATATTTGGTGAGAGAAAAATTAATATTATATTTAAGTTTAATCAACCAAGTTTATTATTCATTCCATGTTTTCTTCAAATACTAGAAATATTTGCTTCTCTGGTTATAATATTTGAGTTCTGAGAATACTTAAGAAACAGGACAGACTTTAATAGAAAGTTTTATGGTTGTATAAACATCTCTACAGCTTCAAATATTAATAAATGAAATATATTTGTTTTTCTTTAAGTAGATTATGAGATCTGAAATTTATATGCTGAATTAATGTAAATAGATTCCTATATTTATGTTTATCATTACATTAGTTTGAATGATGCTCCTTTTATTTAGTATTTATATTATTGCATATATACTGTCCCAAATAATGTTTAATTTTCTCCTGTCCAAGTGAGTATAACAACATTAACTTTGATCATATCTGTACTCCATTACTTTCTCTTGTCCTACTTTCCAGTTACGCTTGAATTATGTTTTCTCTATCATCTTCCATTCATCTTCTGTGGCCATTTTAACTCAACCAAATAAGGATGGTCATTTTGCTTTAAGAAGTGAACCAAGGAAAACAGTGGGTAACCTGCCAAGTATCAAACTATCACTCATCAGCTGAGAATCATTGTTGATTTCCATCTAGGAAAATGATTTTCTGAATTTATGAAAAATTTCTAGAAAACCCACAATGGTATATTAATTACAATCTGAAACTTGAAAAAAATAACTTATGCATGTGGTAAAAAATGTAGTATTTGATACATTATACTAATATTTATAATTTATAAGTCATATATATATATATGTATATGTGTGTGTGTGTGTGTGTATTTTATTTATTTACATTACAAATGTTATCCCCTTTCCCAGTTCCCTTCCAGAAACACTCTATTCCATCCTCCTTCCTCCTATTCCACCCACCCACTTCTGCCTCACCACCCTGGAATTCCTCTACACTGTGGCATTGAACCTTCACAGGATCAAGGGCCTTTCCTCCCACTGATGACTGGCAAGATGACCCTCTGCTTCATATGCAGCTGGAGCCATGGGTTCCTCCATATGTATTCTTTGGTTGGTGTTTTAGTCCCTGGGAGCTCTGGGGGTACTGGTTGGTTGATATTGTTGTTCCTCCTATGTATTGAAAACCCCTTCGCACTAGAGACTTTAAAAGCCAGAAGATCTTGGGAACATGTCATACAGACCATAAGAAAACACAAATGCCAGCCCAGGCTACTATACCCAGCAAAACTCTCAATTACCATGGATGGCGAAACCAAGATATTCCATGACATGTCTTGTATATCTTAATCATACAGTTCAGCAGTTAATACAAGACAGCATACTTTACTTTTTATGAACAAATTATAGCATGTCAATTTTTTCTATTAGTATTAGTTATTAAATATAATAATTTACTGTAGGTGGTATTTTAATGCATGCAAAATGCTATTCTGAAAAGTTTCCTAGTTTTCACCAGGCTGTAAAAGAAATATATGACTCAAAAGTGTTGAAAGTTTATAATGACAAAAATTATAAATCATACCAAAATTGTATTGCAGAATCATAAAAGTCAATGTGTTCTTGCAGCAAATGCTCTATAATTAGAATGATGTTGAGATGATTACCATGGATTTATAGTGTTTTCATTGATTTAAAACTATTCTCAAATAGCTTCACTCTAAATCAATAAAATTCAGAAACAGTTGACTGCTGTAGATCAACACACGTGAATACCAGGGTCCATTGCACTAGTCTATGTATACATAAATAATGATCTATGTCATGAAAGTCCTTAACTCTATCCACATTGGCATGAAATTAAATAGCTATTTGGGTTTCTACAACAAGTAGCCTTTATTATGTTCTTGAATTGTATCTCTCATTTATTATAAAAGTGGATTTGAACATCTTTAAAAGGTCTTTCAGCTCAAGAAAATTTTTGACTATTTAATGAGGATATAACTGATAGGACTTTTTGACAGTAAATCAATAAGAATAATTTAGGGTGACTTTGCTTCCCTAAATTTGATGAAACTATACATGCTAGAGATGCAGTATAATGTAAAGTTGGCCTTGTTGCTCAAGTTACTAGCAATATAGAGATGCAGTTCAATTTCCGATTTTCCTACGATGGTGGGAGATACTGTCAAGCCACAGAGGCAGACATCCTTTATATGCAATCTCTTATAATCCCTTTGTACTGACAAGTGCTAATGAAACACTCTGGAGGGCTCCTCTTCAAGTTCTTACCAAACTAAAAAATGTGCATTTTCTTGAATCGTGGAGATAGGAATAAATCATCCTACAATAATTGAGAGTATTCCTACAGGAGAGAACTAGAAGGAGGCCATTCAATTACTTTGCAAGACTACATAGGAGGAGGAAAGCAGATAGAAACTACTCTGTGATGAAAATTAAAAAGGCTGTTTATAAAATATACTTATACTTACCCATTAGAAGTTTTGTTAAGTGATTAAAAAGACTTTCTTTCTACTTAAAGTATAAAAAGTATTGTGTTTCATAAATAATCTATCACTTCCAGAACATAATTATTTGACAAAAGACTAAATAAATAAATAAATGAATGAATAAATAAATAAACCTATCTTTACTTGTGTTGACAATTAGTCTTATAATAGTAAAAGAAAATATTTGCTCAGTCTGTCTGCACCTAAAATTTAGAAAATATAGAACAGATAACTTAGCTAATGTTTGGAAAATGGGCTTGTTTTTGAATAGCATATGAAATATACTAAAACTCAAGAGTTATTAGATAGTTCAGTATATTATATTATATTATATTATATTATTTATCATATATGCATCTAAAGTTAGAAAATATTCAAATAAAATGACAATTACCAAAATTTTAATATACTATAACAATTAATCAAAGAATAAAATATCTATTAACTTAGAAATTTCCAGCTAGTAAACAAAATAAGAGCTATTTTTTTCATTGTCATAGTTCCCCCTCTGATTCTGTGGAGAAGGAAATAGGGGATAGTAAGTCATCAGATGATTTCATATAGAAAATTCTAAACTCATAGTATGTTTAAGGATTATGATTCTAAAACCAGTGAGGACAAAAACAGTTGACATTAGTTGATTTCTACAATAAACATTCTAATAGAGAAAACTGTTGTAAAGAAGACATTTAAACCAAAAAAAGATAAAGTAACTCAAAAACAAGTCAATCTACATTTTATTATAACTTTTTTTTAAAAAACTGTTTTTCTATAATATTAGAAAATGTAGGATAACTATCTAGATAGGAAGAAAGGTATTAGTAATCAATTCACATAAGAAGATCCTTAAAGAAAAAAGCTCACAGCGTAAGGATGGGAAACATAAACATGAAAATGGGGAAATGGTAAATTGTGTAAATGTATCTAGTGAAACCTGGGGGATAAAAGGTGAGAAAAGGAAGAACCCACAAAATATCAAAGACAAACGACAGCCTGCTAATCTCTTTAAATATAATCCATGCTTCTCCTATAAAACTAAGTATTTAAGGAAAATGTGAGAAGTTGTGAATGGCAGTGGAGAAGGCTTAAAAGAAACTACCTCAGGAGGTAATGAATATGTTTGCTGGGATCTTTGTCTACTGAGTAGGTCACTGATAATTCACTGTAAAGAAAGGGACCTCTTTAAAGTAAAATTGGATTTTCATCCACACCATTAGAGAATTTTTGCATTCATACCTGATTATGTGCAATTAAGGACATTGAAGTGTATGGTAAGAGCACAATGCTGGTGACAATATTGGAGAAAATGCATAAGTGTTGAGTTACAATTGTAGACTACAGACATTTCTGTAATTATGCCAGACCTTTTCTAAGTTTGTAGAATTTCATAAAACTCTTTACATTTTAGCCATGTTGGTTTATCTAAGGAGATACTGCTGCATACCTAGCTCAATTACTTTTCTTTTTAACATTTTATTTTCTTTCTAAATATTTTTATTGGTTATTTTATTTCCATTTCCAGTTTCCCTTCTGAAAAACCCTGATAAAGCTGTCTCCTGAGAGGCTTTACCGGAGTCTTACAATACAGATGCAGAAGTTTCGAGCCAATCACTGGACTGAGCACAGGGTCCCCAATGGAGGAATTAAGGGAAGGACTGAAGGAGCAGAAAGGGTTTGAAATGACATAGGAAGCTGCACAGTAGAAAACTTCCCAGTCTGTCTTCATTCACAGATATGTACCTAATCCTCAAGAGACTTGAGGACCCAGGGAGTTTAGAGGACAGTTGGTGAGGGGAGTTGGGAGCATCCACATGGAGATGGGTGGGATGGGGAGAAGGTGTGGGATGTGGAACAGTTGGAGGGTGGGAGGGGGTGGGGAATGGAATATGAAGTGTAAAAACAAATTAAAAATAAAATTAAAATAATTATTCAATCTTTTTTTTATTACAGTCTCAATTTTATACCGCTCTGATCTTTTGAGGGTTGATGCACCCCACACTTCTTCCACCGTGTCTAAAAGAAGATGTGCCACCCTCCACCCTATAAGACTTCCTCACACCCTGGGACCCCATGTCCCTTGAGAGTTAGGTTCATCTTCTCTGACTGAGTGGAAACCCTGGGAGTCCTCTGCTGTATATGTGTTGGCAGACTCATATCACTTGGGGTATGCTGCCTGGTTGATGGCCCCAGTGTCTGAGAGATCTCATGGGTCCAGGTTAGTTGAGACTGCTGGACCTCCTACAGGGTCACTTTCATCCTCAGCTTCTCCCAGCTTTTCCCTAATTCAACCACAGGGGTCAGCAGCCAGGTTGGTGGCTCAGTGTGGACCCAATGTGGGCCTGTCACTGGAACTCCTATTCACAACAGTAGGGCATTTCGTCTAAGTGTCCACTTTGAATCCTGACAGTCTCACATCTCCCCGGTCTCTGGTACAGTCTGGACAGTCCTGCTACCTCCTGAGGTTGCCCGTTTCCATTCTTTCTGCTGCACTGCCCCCCTTCAATCCTGTTCCTCCCACCCAACATGTGATCATGTTCCTGTCTTCCCTTCCCTGTCCCCTTTTAAACCTAGGTCCCTTCCTTCCTCCTGCCTCCTGTGATTACTTTCTTCTTCATCCCAAATGGGATTGAGGCATCCCCACTTGGGTCCTTCAGCTTGTTAAACTTTTTGAGTTCTGTGTGTTGCATCCTTGATATTTTGTAATTTGAGGGGAGCTAATATACACTTATTAGTGAGTACATACCATACATTTCCTTTTAAGTCTGAGTTACCTCATTCAGGACAATACTTTTTTTTATAAACAAGGCCTCTATAAACATAGTAGAAAACGTGCCCCTGTGGTATGGTAGGACATCTATTGGGTATATGCCAAAGAGTGATACAGCTGGACTGGAAGGTAGATCTATTTCCAAATTTCTGAGAAACCTCCAGTTTGATTTCCAGAATGTACCAGTTTGCAATTCCACCAGCAATGGAGGAGTACTCCTCTTTGTTCACATCTTTGTCAGCATCTGCTGTCACCTGAGTTTTTGTTCTTAGCTATTCTGACTGGTATGAGGTGTAATCTCAGGGTTGTTTTGATTTGCATTTCCCTGATGTCTAAGGAAGTTGAACATTTCTTTAACTGCTTCTCAGACATTTGGTATTCCTCAGTTGAAATTTCTGGGTGCCCTTGCATTTGGAGCATGGACATTTAGAACTGAAAGTTCTTGATAGATTTTTTTTTTTTACTTTGATGAGTATGAAGTGTTCTTCCATATTATTTTTGATAACTTTTGGTTGAAAATTGATTTTATGTGATAGTAGAATGGCTACTCCAGCCTGTTTCTTGGGACCATTTGCTTGGAAAATTGTTTTCCAGCAGTTTACTCTGAGGTAGTATTTGTTTTTGACACTGAGGTAGGTTTCCAATAAGCAGCAAAATGCTGGGTCCTATTTACTTATTCAGTCAGTTAGTCTATGTCTTTTTATTGGGGGCATTGAGTCCACTGATGCTAAGAGCTCTTAAGGAATAGTGATTGTTGCTCCCTGCTATTATTGATGTTATTTTCTTGTTTGTTTGGTTATCTTATATTGTGTTTGTTGAAAGAATATGTTCTTGGTTTTTCTAGTGGGTAGTTTAGCTCCTTGAGTTGGTGTTTTACATCTACTGTCCTTTGTAGGACTGGATTTGTGGAAAGATACTGTGTATATTAGGGTGTGTCATGGAATATCTTTGTTTCTCCATCTATAGTAATTGGAAGTTTTGGTGGGTATAGTGGACTAAGCTGGCACTTGTATTCTCTTAGTGTCTGTATAATATCTGCCCAGGCTCTTCTAGTTTTTATGGTCTCTGGAGAGAAGTCTGGTGTAATTCTGATAGGTCTGCTTTATATGTTACTTGACCTTATTCCTTTACTGTGCTTAATATTCTTCTTTGTTTTGTGCACTTGGAGTTTTGACTATTACGTGACAAGAAGAATTTCTTTTATGTTCCATTCTATTTGGAGTTCTGTAGGCTTCTTGTGTGTTTATGTGCATCACTTTCTTTAGGTTAGAGAAGTTTTCTTCTATAATTTTGTTGAAGATATTTACTGGCCCTTTGAGTTGGGAATCTTCACTCTCTTCTATACTTATTATCCTTAGGCTTGGTCTTCTCATTGTGTCCTGGATTTCCTGGGTTACTTGGTTTAGGAGTTTTTGCATTTTGCATTTTCTTTGACTTTTTTGTTGTTGTTGTTGTTGTTAATGTTTTGTATGGTATGGTCTACACCTGAGATTCTCTCTTCAATCTCTTGTATTCTGTTGGTGATGCTTGCATCTATGCCTCTTGGTCTCTTTCCTAGGTATTCTTTTCTTTTTTTATGAGATATTTTCTTTATTTACATTTCAAATGTTATCTCCTTTCCTCGTTTTCCCTCCAAAAACCCCTCCACAACACCCTGCTTTCCAACCCACCCACTCCAGCTTCCTGGCTCTGGCATTCCCCTATAGAGGGGCATAGAACCTTCATAGGACCAAGGTCCTCTACTCCCATTGATGACCAATAAGTCCATCCTCTGTTACATATGAAGCTAGGAACAGGAGTCCCAACATGGTTTTTTTCTTTTTTTTTTTTTTTTTTTTTTTTTTTTGATTGGTGGTTTAGTCAAAGGGACCTGGGGGGTCAATGGTTTGTTTATGTTGTTGATCCTCCTATGGAGGCTGCAAACCCATTCAGCTCTTTGGATACTCTCTCTAGCTCCTTCATTGGGGACTCTGTGCTCAGTCTAATGGATGTCTGTAAGCATACACTTCTGTATTAGTCAGGCAATGACAAATCCTCTCAGGCTCTTTATCAGCAAGCACTTATTGGCATCTGCAATAGTGTCTGGGTTTGGTGGTTATTTATGGGATAGATCCCCAGGTGGGGCAGTCTCTGGATGGTCATGTGTTCAATCTCTGCTCCAAACTTTGGCTCTGTAACTCCTTCCATAGGTATTTGTTCCCCCTTCTAAGAAGGATCAAAGTGTCCACAATTTGTTCTACCTTCTTGAGTTTCATGTGTTTTGCAAATTGTTTCTTGGGTATTCTAAGTTTCTGGGCTAATATCCACTTATCAGTGAGTGCATATCATGTGTGTTCTTTTGTGATTGGATTACCTCACTTAGGATGATATCGTCCAGATCCATCCAATTGTCTAAGAATTTCATGAATTCATTTTTTTGACAGCTACCTAGTACTCCATTGAATAAATGTACCATATTTTCTGCATCTATTAATCTGTTGAAGGACATCTGGTTTCTTTCCAGTTTCTTGCTATTATAAATAAGGCTGCTAAGAACATAGTGAAGGATGTGTCTTTATTACATGTTGGAGCATATTCTGGGTATATGCCCAGGAGTAGTATTGCTGGATCTACCAGTAGAACTATTTCCAATTTTCTGAGGAAATGCCAAACTGATTTCCAGAGTGGTTGTACAACCTTGCAATCACACCAGCAATGGAGGAGTTTTCCTCTTTCTCCACATCCTTGCCAGTTATCTGCCTTCACCTGAATTTTTAATCTTAGCCATTCTGACTGGTATGAGGTGGAATCTCAGTGTTGTTTTGATTTGTATTTCCCTGATGACTAAGGATGCTGAACATTTTTTCAGGTGTTTCTCAGCCATTCGGTATTCCTTAGTTGAGAATTCTTTGTTTAGCTCTGTACCCCATTTTTAATGGGGTTATTTGGTTTTCTAGAGTCAAACTTCCTAAGTTCTTTGTTTATATTGGATATTAGCCCCCTACCGTTTTGTCTTATTAACAGGGTCCTTTGCCTTACAGAAGCTTTGCAATTTTATGAGGTCCCATTTGTCAATACTTTGTCTTACAAAGCAGACCATTGCTGATCTGTTCAGGAATCTTTCCCCTGTTCCCATATCGTTGAGGCTCTTCACCGCTTTCTTCTCTATAAGTTTAATTTTCTCTGTTTTTTGTGGAATCCCCTGATCCACTTAGTCTGGAGCTTTGTACAGAGAGATAAGAATGGATTAATTCTCATTCTTCTA
>NC_034613.1:99689286-99703352 GCF_900095145.1 Mus pahari
GACTTGAAGTTCTTGTCATATAGATCTTTCACTTCCTTAGTTAGAGCTACACCAAGGTATTTTATATTATTTGTGATTATTGTGAAGGGTGTTGTTTCCCTAATTTCTTTTTCATCCTGTTTATCCTTTGTGTAAAAAAAGACCACTGATTCATTGGAGTTAATTTTATATCCAGCTACTGCACTGAAGCTGTTTATCAGGTTTAGGTGTTGCCTGATAGATTTTTTTTATGGTCACCTATATATACCATCATATCATCTGCAAATAGTGATATTTTGACTTCTTCCTTTGTATCCCCTTGATCTCCTTTTGTTGTCGGATTGCTCTGGCTAGGACTTCAAGTACTATATTGAATAGGTAGGGAGAGAGCGGGCAGCCTTGTCTAGTCCCTGATTTTAGTTGGGTTGCTTCAAGTTTGTCTCCATTTAATTTTATGTTGGCTACCGGTTTGCAGTATATTGCTTTTATTATGTTTAGGTATGGGCCTTGAATTCCTGATCTTTCGAAGACTTTTATCATGAAGGGGTGTTGGATTTTGGCAAATGCTTTCTCAGCATCTAACAAGATGATCATGTGGGGTCTCTTTCCTCTCTCTCTCTCTCTCTTTCTCCTTCTCTAATTTCTCATCCATGAACCTATAATATTTTTTAAAAAAAATGAATCCTCCTGATAGTCTATCAGTTCTTAAGACAAAAAAATCAGAATCACTGACTCAGTGGATGCTATATGAACACTAATTACAACATTATAACTCATGTATTAATCCTACATAATTCAAGAAAGCTCCGATCCTTGTAAAAGGTATATGGATTAGTGGGCTTCACATATGCAGTCTTGCCTCCAGTTGAGCAAAGATCTCGAACCCCCGGGGACCTGATATGTGGTAATTTCCACCTACATGGGACAGAAGATGTTCGATCATGTCTCCTGGACCCCTGGCTCCTGTCAAAGTTACCACCAAAGGATAGGTGTGTGACTATCAATCACACAGGCAATGTCCCAAGATCCTGGCATTCTAGCCAGGTATGCTCCTCCCCACAGTTACCTGATAGCCCAGTCCACTATAAAAAGGACTGCTTGGCCTCACCTCCTTCTCTTTAAGCTCTCACTTTTCTTACTCTCTAGGCCTCCTTCTCTCTCTCCCTTCTCCCCCCTCCACATGGCCATGGCCGGTCTCTCTCTCTCTTTTACCTTCTCTCTTTCTCCCTGCCTTTCCATAATAAAGCCCTAAAACCATAAGACTCTTTCTGCTCATCAAGTCCTGCCATGCTCAAATGATGGGGTAGGCTTTCCCCTACAGAACCTCATCTAACCTCCAGCTGGAAGGCCTTCCTGTACTCCACCTATGGACCAGACCAAGGACTCTCACCTACCTGGGTACCACTCACCATCCCCCTCTCCTTCTGCCCTCTTCTCCCTTCAGCCCTGGGGATGACCAAGTCGCCCCTGGGGCCCCTATTCTGTTCTCAGCTCTTCCAAAGTGTCCAGTGGTGTTTGGGATGTCCAAGACTGAGAACCTGGTACCTAAGATTGCCCCTTGTCCACCACCCACCGAACTGGGGTCCAGTGACTTCCTACTGTCAGACACCCACATGGGGCAGCATGGAAAGCATTCAGCTGTTTTTCACATCCACCTGCCCAGAGCACCAGAACTCTTGCAGGATGGGGATGCAGGTTTTCTCCCACTCCCTCTTTCCCCCATACCCCCAGCCATGACCAGGACTGCTGGGCGCTTTTCATTCAGCCCCAGGTGGGCATCTGAATATGTAAATCCACTGACCCCGCACAGTGGGGGTTGGACAAGGGGCAACCCCCATACCAGGTTCTCAGTCTCTGGCATCCCACACTTGATATGGCAGAGGAGATAAGAACAGAATAGCAGCCCCAGAGCAGCACCAGGCCCTGGAGATACAGGAAGAGGGTAGAGGGAGAGAGGTTCCCATGCAGCGGAGAGTCTTTAATCCTGTCCGTGGCTGGAACACAAGAAGGCCTTCTGATGGAAAGTTAGAAGTGGCTCCTTAGAAGAAATGCTATCCCATCATCTAAGCACTGTGTGCCTTGATAAACAGAGACAGTCTATGGTTTTAGAGCTTTATTGTAGGAAGGCAGGGGGAAAGAGAAAAGGAAGAAAGAGAGAGAGACCAGTCATGACCAAGAGGACAAAAGGGGGAAAGGAAAGAGAGAAAAAGAGAAAGAGAATAAGAAAGGTGAAGGCTTAGAGAGAGAGAGGTAAAAGCTTAGAGGGTAAGAAACAGAGAGAGAGTAAGAGGGAGAGAGCAGGGTGGGCCAAGCAGCCCCTCTTATAGTGGGCTTGTTATCTTGCTGTTGCTAGTTAACTGGGAGGAGTCTAGCCTGAAGGTCAGAAGCTTGGGACATTGTATACACTACTTCTAGCCATGAGCCTTTCCTTTGGGGGTTGTGGGGCAGTAACTTCCACAGGACCCAGGGGTCCAGGAGACATGAGGGAACACTTTCTGTCCCATGTAGGTGAAAATTATCACCACTGGGTCCTACTGGCATTCACGACCTCAGCTCAACTGGAGACCAGCCTGTCTGTACATAGCCCATTGCCCCACAGGGACTCTTATGGAAAACTAGGAGGAAGGATTGCAGACCCAGAAGGGAATAGAAACTTCATAAGAAGACAACAGAGTCAACTAACTTGGCCCCTTGGGGCTCTCAGAATCTGAACCACCAATCAAAGAACATACACTGGCTGGACTTATTGCTCCCCACACATACATAGAAGATGTGCAGCTTGGTCTTCATGTGGGTCCTGAACAAATAAAGCAGGGACTATCCAAGTTGTTGCCTGCACATGGGATATATTCTAACTGGGCTGCTTTGTCTGACCTCAGTGTGATAGCTAGATTAGGAAGTATCAGGCTGGGGAAATAACAGGAGGGGGGGTGTCTCTACTATTTCAAATGAGAAGGGAAGGAGGGAAGGATTGTGGGGGAATGTGACCAGGAGGGGTACAGTATGCAGGATATAACGTGAATAAGTAAAAATAAATAAATGAAACAGAATAGAAGAAAAATTCTTTACATGCTTGATTATAGACTTACCTTGTAGATTCATTTTCTGAATTAAAGTTTCCTCTTCTCTGTTGACTGTAGATCTCATCAAGTTGATATAAAACTACCTAACACATGGAAATTGTTCATCAAATTCCTTACCTCAAGACAAAGGGTGAACAGGGGAATGGGGTAGTGGTTTTTTTTTTGGAGGGGAAACCAGGAGAGGGGAATAACATTTGAAATGTAAATAAAGAAAATATATAAGAAAAGAAAAAGAGAGATAGAAAAATTGTAATAGCCAAAGGCATTGGATAAATCCAAAGACAGCATGTCTTGAAGACACAACAGGACTGCATATGTGAACTCACAGAGACTATAGCAGCATATACATGACTTATACAAGTTCAAACCAGAAAAAAAAAATCTCAGCACTGACATGGAAACCATAAACCTGAAGTTATTTGCAATTGATAGCTATTGGTAAAGGGAATAATCAATGCTTTCCAATGGAATATTACTAGGTATATCAACTGTACTGCAAAGCTGAACCCAAAGCTAGATTTCATGAAGTATTCTTTGTTTTAGTTTGTCTTCGCTATTTGGTGTATTTTTCTCATGTTTTGTTATTTTTATATTTCTTTGATTTTATATGTGTAGTTTTGTTTGAGATATCAAGTGAAAGAGATATAGATAGATAGATAGATAGATAGATAGATAGATAGATAGATAGACACAAACACATAGAGCAAACTTGAAATAGAGTGGGAAAGGAGACAAAAGAACTGGAAGAAGTTATAGGTAGGAAAATATATTTGACAAAACATTGTTAAAAGGCCACAGCTCTGCAAACTCAAGTCCCACAGAGAGAGAGCTAGTAGCCCAGGAGTGCTGACACACCTATGAACATTTTTATAACTATCACTTCTACTCCTAGGGACCCACCCAGAGCCTCCAGGACACAGGAACTGAAGAGCAGCCTCTGACATGACTCTTCTAGTTTCCATCTGCAACTGGAGCAGACACTGTACCACAGCTCTCCTTACCTAGATCCCAAATTGAGAGAGCATGTGTACTAGGAGTGCTGATACACCTGAGAACACAACTCTCCATATCAAGGTGCAGCCTAGAGAGAGCTGGTCTACCAAGAGTGCTGATACACCTGGGAGCACAGCTAAGACCACCAATTCTGCTAAAATTTCTGGCCAGGAGGAACCCTCTGAGAGCCATCAGGACATGTGAACCAAGACACAGCCAGAGACCAGACCCATCTGGTTCCCATCAGCTCCCCAGAGCTAAATCTGTGCCAGAGCTTTCCATATCCAAATTCCTCCTGGAGAAAACTGGTCTCCCAGGAATGCTGACAATCAGTCTTACAGGAGGGACAAGCCACAGTCAGAGACAGCAAGACCAGCTAACACCAGAAATAACCAGATGACGAGAGGCAAGGGCAAGAACACAAGCATCAGAAAGTAAGTCTACTTGGTATCATCAGAACCCAGTTCTTCCAGCACATCAAACCCTGATTACTTCAACACACCAGTAAAACAAAACTCTGATTTAAAATCACATCTCATTCAAAAAAAAATCACATCTCATGATGATGATAGAGGACTTTAATAAGGACATAAATAACTTCCTTAAAGAAATACAGGAGACTAATATCCACTTATCAGTGAGTGCATATCTAGTTACTTCTTTTGTGATTGGGTTACCTCACTGTAGTGGCTATTCCTGGTTGTCAACTTGACTATATTTGAAATAAACTACAATCCAGAATTGGAAGACTCACCAGTGAACCTAATCTGGAGACTGGGAGATAGAAGTTTCTGATCTGGATCTTGGTATAGAGATCTTGAGACACAGTGGTGATTGAATCCAGAAGATTAAGACAGGGAGATCTCTGAGTCCAAGGTCATCTGGGATTAAAGGTGTGGTGGCACACACCTTTAATCTGGGCTACACCTTCTGCTGGAGACCACATAAAGACATTGGAAGAAGGGAGTCTGGCTCTTGCTCTTTCGCCTTCTTGCTGTGTGGGACTCAGCAACTGCTAGATCCTTGGACTTCCATCCACAGCTATTACTGAACCATTGTTGGGATTTGGACTGCAGACTGTAAGTCATCAATAAATTCCTTTACTATATAGAGCATATCCATAAGTTCTGTGACTCTAGAGAACCCTGACTAATACACTCACTAAGGCTGATATTCTCCANATACATCCATTTGCCCAAGAAGTTCATAAAATGATTGTTTTTAATAGCTGAGTAGTACTCCATTGTGTAAATGTACCACATTTTCTGTATCCATTCCTCTATTGAGGGACATCTGGGTTCTTTCCAGCTTCTGGCTATATAAATAAGGCTGCTATGAACATAGGGGAGCATGTGTCCTTATTACCAGCTGGAACATCTTCTGGGTATATGCGCAGGAGAGGTACTGCTGGATCTTCCGGTAGTCCTATGTCCAATTTTCTGAGGAACCTCCAGACTAATTTTCAAAGTGGTTGTACAAGCTTGCAATCCCACCAGCAATGGAGAAGTGTTCCTCTTTCTCCATATCCTTGCCAGCATCTGCTGTAACCTGAATTATTGACTTTAGACATTCTGACTGGTGTGAGATGGAATCTCAAGGTTGTTTTGATTTGCATTTCCCTGATGATTAAGGATATTAGTCCAGAAACTTAGAATACCCAAGATACAATTTGTAAAACACAAGAAACCAAGAAGAAGGAAGACCAACATGTGTATACTTCATTCCTCCTTAGAATAGGGAACAAAATACCCATGAAAGGAGTTACAGAGACAAAGTTTGGAGCTAAGATGAAAGAATGGACTATCCAGAGGCTACCCCAGCAAGGGATTCATCCCATCATCAGCCACCAAACCCAGACACTATTGCACATGCCAGCAAGATGTTGCTGAAGGGATCCTGATATAGTGCTCTCTTGTGAGGCTATGCCAGTGCCTGGCAAACACAGAAGCAGATGCTCACAATAAGCTATTGGATGGAACACAGGGTCCCCAATGGAGGAGCTAGAGAAAGTACCCAAGGAGCTGAATAGGTCTGCAACCCTATAGGTGGAACAACAATATGAACTTACCAGTACTGTCAGAGCTCCTGTCTCTAGCTGCATATGTAGCAGAAGATGGCCTATTAAGCCATCATTGGGATGAGAGGCTGCTTGGTTTTGCAAATTGTATATACCCCAGTACAGGGGAATGCCAGGGCCAAGAAGTGGGAGTTGGTGGGTAGAGGAGCAAGGGCTGGGGGACGGTATAGGGAACTTTCTAGATAACATTTGAAATGTATATAAAGAAAATATCCAATAAAAAATTTTAAAGAAAGAAATACAGGAGAACACAGGTAAACAGGAAGAAGTCTTTAAACAGGAAACACAAAACTCCTTAAAAAAATTACAGGAAAACACAACCAAATAGGTGAAGGAAATGAACAAAACCATCCAGGATCTAAAAATGGAAGTATAACAACAAAGAAATCACAAAGGTAAACAATGCTGGAGATAGAAAAACCTAGGAAAGAGAACAGGAGGCATAGATGCAAGTATCATGAATGGAATACAGGAGACTGAAGATAGAATCTCAGGTTCAGAAGATACCATAGAAAACATTGACACAACAGTCAAAGAAAATGCAAAAAGCAAATAGTTCCTAACCCAAAACATCCAGGAAATCCAGGACACAATGAGAAGACCAAACCTAAGGATAATAGGTATAAAAGAGAGTGAACATGCTTTTCGGCTTTCGGCTCGGAGGAGGCTACGGTGCAACTTCCCTAGGTCGACCTGAATCTGGGTTCATCCAACACCAGCTGCCTCCACCATGCTGCCCAAGTTCGACCCCAACGAGATCAAAGTCGTGTACTTGTGGTGCACAGGAGGTGAGGTCAGAGCCACATCCGCCTTGGCCCCTAAGATCGGTCTGCTGGGTCTGTCTCCAAAAAAAGTTGGTGATGACATTGCCAAGGCTACCGGTGACTGGAAAGGTCTCAGAATTACAGTGAAGCTGACCAGAACAGACAGGCCCAGATTGAGGTTGTGCCCTCTGCCTCTGCCCTCATCATCAAAGCCCTCAAAGAGCCACCAAGAGACCGGAAGAAGCAGAAGAACAATAAACACAGTGGGAACATTACTTTTGATGAGATTGTCAACATTGCCCAGCAGATAAGGCACCGGTCTTTGACTAGAGAGCTCTCTGGAACTATCAAGGAGATCCTGGGTACTGCACAGTCTGTGGGCTGCAATGTGGATGGCCACCACCCTCATGACATCATAGATGACATCAACAGTGGCGCAGTGGAGTGCCCAGCTAGTTAAGAAGCAACATGAAAAATATTTCAATAAAAGACTACCTGATTAAAAAAAAAGAGAGAGAGAGTGAACATTCCCAACTTAGAGGGCCACTAAATACCTTCAAAAAAATTATAGAAGAAAATTTTCCTACCCTAAACAAAGAGATCCCCATAAACTAAGAAGAAGCCTATAGAACTCCAAATAGGTTGGAACAGAAAAGAAATTCCTCTTGTCACATAATAATCAAAACACCAAATGTACAAAATAAAAAAAATGAATATTAAGGGAAGGAAGGGAAAAAGGTCAAGTAACATATAAAGGCAGACCTATCAGAATTGCACCAGACTTCTCACCAGAGACTATGAAAGCCAGAAGATCCTGGACAGATGTGATACAGACCCTAAGAGAACACAAAGCCAGCCGAGGCTACTATACCCAGCAAAACTCTCAATTACTATAGATGGAGAAACCAAGATATTCCATGACACAATCAAATTTATACAATATCTTTCCACGAATCCAGTCCTACAAAGGAGAATAGATCGAAAACTCCAATACAAGGAGGGAAAATACATCCTAGAAAAAGCAAAAAAGTAATCTTGTTTTAACAAACCTCAAACAAGATAACCACATAATCATAATTCCACCTCTAATAACAAAAATGACAAGAAGCAACAATCACTATTCCTTAATATATCTTACTATCAATGGACTTAATTCCTCAATATAATAACATAGACTAACAGCCTGGCTATGTAAATAGGACCCAACATTTTGCTGCATAGAGGAACCCAACTCAGTGACAAAGACAAACACTACTTCAGAGTAAAAGGCTGGAAAACAATTTTCCAAGCAAATGCCCCTGCCCCCCAAAAATAACAAGCTGGAGTAGTCATTTGAATATCAAATAAAATCAACATTCAACCTAAAGCTATCAAAAAGACAAGGAAGGACACTTCATAGTCATCAAAGGAAAAAAAAACTACCAAGATGAACTCTCAATTCTGAACATCTAAGCTCCAAATGCAAGGGCACCCACATGCACAAAAGAAACTTTATTAAAACTCATAGCACACATTGTTCCTCACACAAGAGTGGGAGACTTCAACACCCCACTCTCATCAATGGACAGATCATAGAACAGAAACTAAACAGATACACAGTGAAACTAACAGAAGTTATGAACCAAATGAATTTAACAGATGTCTATAAGACATTTCATCCTAAAACAAAAGAATATACCTTCTTCTTAACACCTCAGGGTACCTTCTGCAAAAGTGAACATGTACTTGGTCACAAAACAGCATTCAACAGATATGAGATAATTGAAATAATACCATTTATCCTATCAGATCACCACAGACTAAGGCTAGTCTTCAATAACAACCAAAACAACAGAAAACCAATATACATATGGAAGCTGCACAACACTACTCAGTAATAACTTGGTCAAGGAAGAAATAAAGAAAGTATTAAAGACTTTTTAAAATTTAGTGAAAATGAAGGCACACCAGACCTAAAATTATAGGGCACAATAAAAGGAGTGCTAAGAGGAAAATTCATAGTTCTGAGTGCCTTCAAAAAGAACTGGAGAGAACATATACTAACAGCTTAACAGCACACATGAAAGCTCTAGAAGACAAAAATAAGCAAATACATCCAAGAGGATTAGATGACAGTAAATAATCAAACTCCAGGCTGAGATTAATCAAATAGAAACAAAATGAACTAGGCAAAGAATAAACAAAATCTGGAACTGGTTCTTTGAGAAAACCAACAAGATAGATAAACCCTTAGCCAGACTAACAAGAGGGCACACAGACAGTATCCAAATTAACAAAATCAGAAATTAAAAGGGAGACATAACAACAGACACCTAGGAAATCAAAAAAATCATTAGATCCTACTCCAAAGCCTATACTCAACAAAACTAGAAAATCTGGATGAAATGTGTAATTTTTTAGTTAGATACCAGACACCAACATTAAGTCAGAGTCTGATAAAGCATCTATACTGTCCCATATCTCCTAAAGAAATAGAATCAGCCATTAAAAGTCTCCCAACAACAACAATACAAACAAACAAACAAACAAACCCCCAAGGACCAGGTGGTTTTAGTGCAGAATTCTATCAGACTTTCAAAGGAGACCTAATACCAATACTCTTCAAACTGTTCCAGAAAATATAAACAGAAGAAACACTACCCAATTCGTTCTATAAAGCCTCAGTTATACTAAAACCTCACAAAGACCCAACAAAGAAAGGGAACTTCAGACCAACTTCCTTTATGAATATTGATGTAAAAATACTCAAAAAATTCTTGCAAACCGAATCCAAAAGCACATCAAAAGGGTAATTCACCATGGTCAAGTAGACTCCATCCCAAGGATGTTATGATTGTTCAATGTAAGGAAATCCAAGGTAATGCAAGACTTAAAAAACTCAAAAGAAAAAAAATATGATCATTTCACTAGATTTTGAAAAAGCATTTGACAAAAATCAACATTGCTTCATGTTAAAATACTTGGAAAGATCAGGAATTCAAGGCCCATACCTAAACATAGTAAAAGCAATATACAGAAAACCAGTAGCCAACACCAAACTAAATGGAGAGAAACTGGAAGCAATCTCACTAAAATCAGGGACTAGAAAAGGCAGCCCACTCTCTCCCTACCTATTCAGTATAATACTTCAAGTTCTAGCCAGTGCAATTAGATAACAAAGGGAGGTCCAAGGGATGCTTTCCTGGCATCAGGGACTTTCTGTTTTCTACTCCCAGTTCTGCAAGAGCCTCCTAGAACTCCTTGGGGACACAAGGAGTTATAGGAGGCTCTGAAATACTCAAGAAGTGTGAGTGAGAATCTGTTGATGCCATATCCAGAGGTTAGGCTCCTCAGTTGAGGGATGGGGCCAACCCCCATCTCCAAAATGTTAACTCTGAATAAATGAAATACAAGGATAAATTGTGGAGCAGAGACTGAATAAAAGGCCATCCAGAGACTGCCCCACCTGGGGATTCAGTCCACATGCAGATACCAAACCCAGACACTATTGTGGATGCCAAGATGTGCTTGCTGACAGGAGCCTGATAGAGCTGTCTCCTGAGAGGCTCTGCCTGATCCTGACCAATACAGATGCAGAGGCTCACAGCCAACCACCCAGCTGAACAAAGAGATTCCAATGGAGGAGTTAGGGGAAGGACTGAAGGACCTGAATGGGGGCTTATATTGAATCAATGAGAGGGGAGGTCCTTGGTCTTATTAAGGTTTGATGCCCTGGTGTTTAGGAATTCTATGGTGGTGAGGCAGGTGTGGATAGTTGCATGGGGGAACACTCTGATAGGAGCAAGGTAAAGGGGGATGGGATAGAGGCTTTGCAGAGAGGAAACCAGAAAAGGGCATAGTATTTGCAATGAAAACTAAATTTAAAAAAATGCTAAAAATGGGATGAAATCATGTAAACTCCAAACAATCAAAATAAAACAAAGAAACAAAAGATGTATCTTGAAAGAAATTGTATTTATAATGAGGACTACTGCAAAAAAAGTAAATCAGAAAGTAGAGTCCCTCAGGTTTCATTAGTTAATTCTATTACAAATATGCAGAATTGATAGTATGCCTCAAATGTTCCTTAAGATAGTACAAAAAAGGCTTTCTAATTCATTTTGGTGTCATCATTTCTCCAATATTAAAACAATGAGACATTACAGTGGAAAAACACAACAGAATTTTACTTCCCACAGTTATCAGAAATCCGAAAAAGACAAAAGTGATAGCAGATTTGGTATTTTCTGCAGTTTTTTTTCGGGTTGATGATGAATCTAAGCGTGGCAGAAACATGACAAGCTCCCTTAGCCTGTTTTACAATGATTTAATTCCCAGTGATAAAGATTCTGCTTTCATAAAACAATCTCTAAGACTCTACTTATTAATTTCAAAAGATTGATTAGATTTCAAACACAAGTAGTTGAAGGGGAGTAATGAGTCAAATCATGGTAGGTAATTAAAACACATTAATAAACAATGAAATGGCGAAGAAAATATTAAGGAAGCAGGATTAAGTGTAGAATTTATTGAAAACAAACACATAAAAATTATTCTTTTGATATATCTATTGTTTTCTATCATTTGTCATCTTGCCTCATTTTGAGAACTAAGTCTACATTTATTACATTTCCCTTTTACTGTTGTCTTTTAAGTCTTCCTCACTGTAGCTTATACCCATATTACAAACTCATAGGCAGTAACATCCAAAAAATAGACAAAAACATTGATGTCTGTCTTCCCACTCATTTGAGAAGTGGTAAGGAAAAGAAAGAGAGACACTCAAGGCTCCAGTGATTTGAAATTTCAAAGTACTGCATTAAAAACATGAACAGGGGAAAGCTGTTTATTAGTTAGTATAAGAGAAACTTCATGGCAAAGCAAACAAAATACATCCATTTTGTTGCTTTCAGATCAAAGGGAACACAGAAGGTACATTGTTGCCTGTTTGAGTGAGTTTGTCTGTGATAGAGTGTATTTATAAGTAAAATGGATTTTATGTTTATGTGTTTAACTGCACAATTGGAGTTTTACTATTATTGAAATTTGTCTACCTCGTTCACATTCAATGAAATGATCTCTCCCAGAACACAAGCAGATTCTCATTTTGGAAAAATGATTAGGTAGCTTTAGCCTACATTAATTGTTTTTTTTTTTTTAAGTAGAAAGCAGAAATCTCTCTTGATAGAAGTAGATTTCATGATCTTTGGGAGCATGTGGTAAGAGAATGAACTCTAAAATGTATCAGGGATTATTTTACTAAAGTGTTAAATTATGTGCTTTCAGGAACTCAGAAGCTGTATTCAATACTAAATCTCATTTTAAGTATTAGGATTCCTTTGGCAATGTGGCAAAAACTGATCAATGACTCCCTAGGTATACAGAAATGTTGACAGACAGTAAAACATGAATGGAATCAGCATTCTTTTCTCTTCATGCAGAGAAACTTTAATTGACCCTAGGGTAGTGGCTATCTCCGAAGATGTTGCCCTTCACTCAAGATTATTTTCTAGCCCCCAAATTTCTGCTCTTCTCATTACCATGTATTTATATTTGTCTCAGTATGGTAAAGTTTTCATTTTGGTAAAGATTCATTTTGTTTCCTTTGCAGGGATAACCCAAGATAAAATTTGTAAAACACATGAAACTCAAGAAGACCAAAGTGTGAGTACTTCGTTCCTCCTTAGAATGGGGAAGAAAATACCCATGGAAAGAGTTACAGAGACAAAGTTTGGAGCTGATACAGAAGGAATGACCAAGACCAAGGGGCCTCAATGGGAAGAGAGGCCCCTTGGACTTGCAAACTATATATGCCCCATACAGGGGAATGCCAGGGCCAAGAAGTGGGAGTGAGTGGGTAGGGGAGCAGGGCAGGGGGGTATAGGGGACATTTGGGATAGCACTGAAGTATAAATGAAGAAAATATCTAATAAAATAATTTTAAAAAAGAAAGTAAGATATGAAAAGTGCAAGAATATTCCTCATGTACATAAAGAGCATAGAATTAAAAAAAAGGAAGGAAGAACCATCCAGAGACTGCCCCACCCAGGGATCCATCCCATAATCAGCCACCACATGCAGACACTATTGCATATGCCAGCAATATTTTGCAGACTGGACCCTGATATAGATGTCTCTTGTGAAGCTATGCCAGTGTCTAGCAAATACAGAAGTGGATGCTAAGAGTCATCTAATGGATGGAACACAGGGCCACCAATGGAGGAGTTAGAGAAAGTACCCAAGGAGCTGAAGGTATCTGCAACACTATAAGAGGAACAACAATATGAACTAATCAGTACCCCCAGAGTTCATGTCTCTAGCTGCATATGTAGCAGAAGATGGCCTAGTCAGCCATCATTGGGAGGAGAGAGCCTTGGTCTTGCAAAGATTATATGCCCCAGTATAGGGGAATACCAAGGCCAGGAAGCAGGAGTGGGTGGGTTGTGGAGCAGTTGAGGGGGGGAGGGTATAGGGGACTTTCAGGATAGCATTTGAAATGTAAATGAAGAAAATATCTAATACAAAATTGCTTAAAATAAAAAAATCAGTTCTCATATTTGTGTGGAGTATTCATTTTCTGTTAATGTTTATAAGTGTGTTGTTTTTTTGTTCTATACATGAAAATAAAATGTTCTAGAGTTATGAAAATATTTTTACTTATTCTTGAAAAAATAAGTCTTTATGAAACATCTACTGCCCACATATGTAGAAATCTATTTCCAAATATCCTATTATATGTTACTTGTTAATATTTCTGACTTTATTGCACTTCTTGCCATGTATAAAGTATAGACAGCTGTGAAAATAGGTAGTGTAAATTATTGTAAGTTTTTCTTCTTTCACAAAATAAATTTGACCATTCGATGGTGTTTATAGAAAATTTTAATTTAAGATGGCATATGTAGTGGCTATTCCTGGTTGTCAACTTGACTATATTTGAAATGAACTACAATCCAGAATTGGAAGCCTCACCAGTGAACTTAATCTGGAGGCTGGGAGATAGAAGTTTCTAATCTGGATCTTGGTATGGAGATCTTGAGACACAGTGGTGATTGAATCCAGAAGATTAAGACAGGGAGATCTCCGAGTCCGAGGTCATCTGGAATGACACACACCTTTAATCTGGGCTACACCTTCTGCTGGGGACCATATAAAGACATTGGAAGAAGGGAGTCTGGCTCTCGCTCTTTC
>NC_034613.1:99703363-99705109 GCF_900095145.1 Mus pahari
TGTAGATTGCTTTTGGCACGACAGACATTTTTACTATATTAATCCTGCCAATCCATGAGCAAGGGAGATCTTTCCGTCTTCTGATATCTTCAGTTTCTTTCTTCAGAGACTTGAAGTTCTTGTCATACAGATCTTTCACTTCCTGAGTTAGAGTCACATGAATGTATTTATAAATTTGTGTCTGCTGTGTAGGGTGTTGTTTCCTAATTTATTTTCTATTATCAGTAGGTTTGGTCTTCTCATTGTGTCCTGGATTTCCTGGATGTTTTTTGTTAGGATCTTTATGCATTTTGCATTTTCTTTGATTGTTGTGTCCATGTTCCCTACAGAATCTTCTGTACCCGAGATTCTCTATTCTATCTCTTGTATTCTGTTGCTGATGCTCACATCTATGGTTCCTGATTTCTTTCCTATGGTTTCTATCTCCAGAGTTGTTTCCCTTTGGGTTTTCTCCATTGTTTCTACTTCCATTTTTAGATCTTGTTTGGTTTTGTTCAATTCCATCATCTGTTTGGCTGTTTTCCTGTAATTCTTTAAGAGATTTTTGTGTTTTTCTTCTT
This sequence comes from Mus pahari, assembly GCF_900095145.1. Taxonomy (NCBI): domain Eukaryota; kingdom Metazoa; phylum Chordata; class Mammalia; order Rodentia; family Muridae; genus Mus; species Mus pahari. Next base: position 99,703,924 of record NC_034613.1, read on the forward strand.
TAAGGAGTTCAACCTGTTTAGCAGTGTAGTTCTTTGCCTGTAGTTCTTTCAGGATTTCTACCTGTTTAGCCATGTTCTCCTTAAATTCCTTGAGGGATTTTTGTGTTTCCTCTTTAAGTGCTTCTACCTGTTTAGCAGTGTTCTCCTGTATTTCTTTAAGTGAGTTATTAATGCCCTTCTTAAAATCTTCTACCACCATCATGAGATATGATTTTAAATCCGAGTCTTGTTTTTCAGGTGTCTTGGGTATCCAGGACTTGCTGTGGTTGGTATGCTAGGTTCTGATGATGCCCAGTGTTCTTGGTTTCTGTTAGTAAGATTATTATGTTTGCCTTTTGCCACCTGGTAATCTCTGGTGTTAATGTTCAAGCTTTTTCTAGCTGGAGCTTGATCCTCCTGTGATTCTGTTAGCCTCTGTCAGCATTCCTGGGAGTCCAACTCTCACCTGAATCCCAGTGGTCATTGCACCCTCTGCAGGCAAGCTCTCCTCTTGTAGGGCATGTGTCCAGAAGTCTGGAGCTCTGATCCACCTCCTGAGTCCTGGGGTCAGAGCCTTCCCTGTAGGCCGACTCTCCTCTGGCAATGAAGATGCTTAGGCATCTGGGTCTCAGTTCTGCCTCCTGGCTGAGGATGAAGGCCCAACAGAACACTATCCAAGAAGCTCTGTTGCTTCTGTTGCCCATTTGCTCTCCAGTGCCCATGGGGTCATCGGTGTGCTAGGGATTCTATAACATGGAGAGTCCTCTGGGGCCCTTGATGCCCTCAGCTGGGTTCATGTGGTAGATGGAGGGACTGGCCCTGATTGAAAGGGATCCCAGCCTCTGGTAGGGTGGGGTTCCTTTGGTCCTGTTCCTGCTGGCTCAAGACCCTCCACAATTCTTTGGAGCTGATGTTGTGTTCCACTCATCCATGATCCCGACCGAGGTGATCCTGAGGTCCAGTGGTGTGGGGAGTACTCTAAGGCCCTTGGCGGCCTCAGGCAGGTTCACGCGGTAGATCCAGATTTCTCTTTTCTTTTCTTTTCTTTTCTTTTCTTTTCTTTTCTTTTCTTTTCTTTTCTTTTCTTTTCTTTTCTTTTCTTTTCTTTCTTTTCTTTTCTTTCCTTTCCTTTCCTTTCCTTTCCTTTCCTTTCCTTTCCTTTCCTTTCCTTTCCTTTCCTTTCCTTTCCTTTCCTTTCCTTTCCTTT
>NC_034613.1:99705349-99720077 GCF_900095145.1 Mus pahari
TTCTTCTTCTCTTCTTCTTCTTCTTCTTCTTCTTCTTCTTCTTCTTCTTCTTCTTCTTCTTCTTCTTCTTCTTCTTCTTCTTCTTCTTCTTCTTCTTTGAGATTTTTTGACTGTTCTGTGGGAAGTTTCCAAAAAAAAACCAATCATGTCATGTCACAAGTTCTTAAAACTTAGCTTATTTTTAGTGTTTTATTCTTCTTGGGTAGTTCATTTTGCTGGGCCTTGAGTTTCCTTAATCCTTTGATAGCATGTTTCCATTTCAATTATTTCCCTGTAGTGGATCCATCTAATGATTTACTTTTTTTGTTTTTTTTGTTTTTGTTTTTTCAAGACAGGGTTTCTCCGTGTAGCCCTGGCTGTCCTGGAACCCACTTTATAGACCAGGCTGGCCTCGAACTCAGAAATCTGCTTGCCTCTGCCTCCCAAATGCTGGAATTAAAGACGTGTGCCACCACAAATGGCTAATTTACATTTTTTGATGTTTGATTATTTATTTGTTACTCTTAACATTTTATTTTTGACTGGACTCAGACTGAGAGGTACAAGCTGTTAGTGAGGACAGCCAACATCTCTTCTCAATCTGTTCTAAGCACCTTTCTTTGTGGTATATTCTGCATCCTCCTTTTTTTCTTTCTCCTTCTAGCTTTTAAAATATGTTTATTTATTTATTTACAATCTTTTTTTACATACTATGTTCTGATCATAGTTTCTTCTCTATATCCTCCCTGTCTCTGCAGCCATTCAATTCCCTGCCTTCTTTGTCTTTCATTTGAAAACAAATAGGGAAAATTCAATAATCATAATGTAAAAACATGAAGATGCCTGAGAACAACTGATATACAAACAAACATACACACAAAAATAGAAGTCATAAATATACGAAATTGGAAACCAGAATACATAGTAAAAGCTGGTAAGGTAAAAACATGTCCAAACAAAACAATATTGGACAAAAAATACCAGTGCATTTCTTTTTCTGTTGGCCTCCTTATGCGGGGTATGGGGCCTATGTGTAAGTGCGGTTTATGTACCTAGCAAGACACCATTGTGGAAAATTATTTTATTTTCTGTAAACAGTTATCAACTCACTCTGTAGACCAGGCTGGCCTTGAACTCAGAAATCCCCCTGCCTCTACCTCCTGAGTGCTGGAATTAAAGGCGTGCACCACCACATGCCTGTCTGGAGATAACTTCTTGGTAAATGATATGAATTCATATCCACTACATCATCTTGGATCCCATTTCGCTTAGACCTATGTAGGTCCAATGCATTCTGACATAGTCTATTTAAAGTTCATATGTGTACCAGTCCAGTCCTGTTATGCCTAGAAAATACTGTTTCCTTGGTGTCATTCATACCTTCTGGCTCTTATATGTTGGGAAAAGATTGATGAATATATCTCAATTATTACTTAGTAGTACAGTCTCTCAGTCTCAGTACATTGTCTAGTTGTGAGTCCCTGTGTTAGTTCCTATCCTCTGCAGTAGGAATTTTCTCTGAAAACGGATGAGTGGGACACTGATCTATGAGTAATGGAAAATGTTCTTAGGAGTCATTTTCTCACTATGTCCCTTTAGCAGAACAAAAGTATTCTATACCCAGCTGCTCTGCCTGAATGACAGTGTTTTTTGTCATAGAGAAGTTTTTCAGTTTTTCTTTCTTTCTTTCTTTCTTTCTTTCTTTCTTTCTTTCTTTCTTTCTTTCTTTCTTTCTTTCTTTTGAGAGCTGAATTGTAAAAATGTATGTGTACCATGAATATTCAGAGATTTCACATTAAACAACCATCAACAACCCATTTGACTTTGACAAATTTAAAGCTTTTAAAATTTACTAATTTTTCAGCACGTGCTCTCCTTCTTTCCCTCCCTCCCTCCTTCTAACCAATTAAAAAAATATTTTCTTTATTTACATTTCAAATGTTATACCCTTTCCTGGTTTCCTCTTTGAAAACCCCCTCTCCCTCCCTCTGCTCACTAACACCCACCCATTTCTACTTCCTGGCCCTGGAATCCCCCTATAATGGGGCATAGAGCCTTCACAGGACCAAAGGCCTCTCCTTCCATTGATGGTCAACAAGGCTATCCTCTGCTACATATGCTGCTTGAACCATGGGTCTCTCCATGTGTACTCTTTGGTTGGTGGTTTAGTCCTTGGGAGCTCTGGGGGTACTGGTTGTTTCATATTGTTTTTCCTCCTATGGGGCTGCAAACCCCTTCAGCTTGGGTCCTTTCTCTAGATCCTTCATTGGAGACCCTGTGCTCTGTCCAATTACTGGCTGAGAGCATCCACCTTCTGTATTTGTCAGGCTTTGGCAGATAGCCTCTCAGGAGACAGCTATATCAGGCTTCTGTCAGCAAGCACTTGTTGGCATCCACAATAGTGTCTGGGTTTGGTGACGTTTTGTGGGATGGATTCCCAGGTGAGGCAATCTCTTTATGGCTTTTCCTTCAGTCTCTGCTACACACTTTGTCTCTGTAACTCCTCCCATGGATATTTTCCCCACTTCTAAGACATTAGGTCTCATTTATTAGTTGTTGTTCTTGGTGTCTGTGCTCTTAGTGTTCTGTTCACAAAGCTCTTTCCTGTGCAAATGAGTTCAAGGCAATTCCATTTCCTTCCATCAGGTACATGTATATGGTCTCATGTCAGTGTTTATGTCAATACCAGGGTATTTTTATCACCACAGCTCTGACGAATAATAGTCAAATATCCTATTCTTTTCTTAACGACGTATTTTATGTGCATTGGTATTTTGTCTGCATGTATATCTGTGATAATGTCAGATCTCCTGCAACTAGAGGTAAGGACAGTTATGAGATGTCATGTGAATGCTGGGAATTGAATCAAGGTCCTTTGGAAAAAGAGCCAGTGATCTTAGCCACTGAGACATCTCTTCACCCCCCCCCCCCCAATGATATCCTTTGGAAAGATTGAAATGTTTTCTGATTCTTCTAAATCTTTTCAACTCCAAACACTGAGTCATAATAGTATATATCAGTGCAGGAATATTCTGTTTTCATATTTTTCTTTAACAACGGTTGAGTTGAGAATCCCCCGATGAGCATCCACAATACATTATGAACAGACTTGCTCTTTCTCTCTCCATTTCTTCTTGGTCTGTAACATGAATAATAGTTATCTAATAAGAGATGTACTCTGCTGTGTGTAGTGATCCCTTGGTTCACAAAAAACACTTGTTCGTCCTCCCTACAAAGATTCAGACTGCATAATACTTTTACTCTTCAACCAGAACCTCAGCAGCTACTTCTGTAACCATTTGCTTCTCTTAGAATGTATGAAACTTGCCTTCATCATGACCTTCAATGAGTTTCTGACATTGTATGGCTGGAAAGGAGACTTTAAACTTCACCTTTAAACAGCCAACCCATCTGGAAAGCACCACTGAAAAGAGACAAGTAATTATTTTATATTCATTGTTCCTTTTTGTGCTGTGTTAAAGTTTGCCTGTGGATTTTTGAACTATAAACTATATCAATAATATCTCTCTTAATATCCTCGTGTGCTTATTCTATCATCTTTCCTTCCTGTATCTATATTTTTGAATAACTATTGAGTATTTATTTGTAATAATATTTATTGGTAATAATATTTTCTTCCTTTCTTTATGTGTATTGAGTTTTTTTTAAAACCTGGTCTTTGTAAAAAAAAATTTAGTGTTATGTGTTACATTTTATTGTACCCCTTTACCTTATTCTGTTCTTCTGTGAAATTAGTTGTAGTCAGTTCTCTTTCTGATTTATTTTTAATAGTAGACCTTAATATAAAATGGTTAGTCACACTACAAAGCTTAATGATCTTTTCGAAGTCCATATCTGCAGCCCAACTAATTGTTATTTGTGTCCATCATAGCAAGCAAAAAATTCCTAGTCCCTTGAGATTGGCAAGACACTTGGCAATGTATGTTTTGTTGATCTTTTCTATTATCTGGCGCTTTCACCAATTTGTTCTTTAGAATACAGTACTGCTCGAAGAAAATCCCAAATAGATTCTCTAACACTTTTATGTGTACTAAGAATTTAGTAATTCTTGAGTACTTAAACTTTGAACTTAGTAATTTTAATGGAATCATATCCTTGACCTTTGAATTTGCTCTCCATGAACTATAACTTGTAATGGTCTCTATCCAGCAAGCATAGAAAATAATAAGTTCATGCCATTTTCTTTTCCTTTTGCAGGAATTTTTTAATTTGTGCATTCTGGTATTCAATGTTTGATGAGCACTGGCTAATGGATGTTGCCCAATTTTGAAGTTATTAATAGTAGAACAGATTACCTTGTTCCTTTTACACTATCATGAACAGAAGAATAAGTCTTTGTTCAGCTACTGAATGGATTCTATTGGAATAAAACATAGTTGTCAGAAAGGTACAGTCTCTTATAAACAGAATCTGAGAAATTATAAACATAAATAAAATATTGATTACCTTTATAACCAGAGTGCTGTGTTTGTCATATTATTTTTAGGAACACCATAAAGATGCATTACTTTATTTAGTCAAGGAAAACATGGACCAAAATTTTGTTGTTAATGGAAGTTTCAAACTCCTCTATAGCTATCAAATTTAAGTTGCTTTACACACACACACACACACACACACACACACACACACACACACACACACATTGAGAAAGACTATCCTCAAGATCAAATTTGTATGCTCCAATACAAAGGATGCATAGTTTAATGACATGAGGTTTTATTTGACAATAGTTATATCCATTTTAAGTTATGAAAATTTTGATTATGTAAAAAAGTGGTAAACAATGCTGTATCTATGAACCTATATTAATTCTACCTATAATTCAATTTTAAATTGGGACATTCTCACACATTTTGCAGAATTTCCTTGAATTCTCTACATCCTCTATCAGACCTTGAACTTGGAATCCTTCTGTTTCGGTCTCTAAGTTACTGACAGTAAAGGCTTATACCACCACGTTGAACTTTCAAGTTCTTTGTTGTGTCTCCATAATTGGATAGACTGAATTTATACTATTTAGAAAAAGAAAGTAAGAAATTCTATATTGGTGAAGGACTAATGTAATTTAAAGTGTACATTTTACTGACTATTTGATTTTAAGAATTTGACTTTTTTGTATTCTTATATTAGGTTCTTACTAATTCAATAGACTATTATTTATTCTAATAAAGGTATCTTGCACAATTTACTTTGTTTTTATTGAATTCTCAACTTTGCAATGATGTAATATCTGTTTCTGTTCCACTAAAAACTCAAAAATGCAAATGACAGAAATTTTACAAACTTTAAATATACTATTAAATTAATAGCATATGTCAGGTTGTTTGCTACTTTGAAATCAAAGTATAATTTTCTCCTGGGATTTACTAACCTTAAATTTTATTAAGAAATAAAGAATGGTCAGCATTTATACTTTCCAGGGAAATATTTGGGAGTCTAGAGTAGAGTTCTTTTCTGGGCATTTATAAGTCATCAACAATGAGAAAATATGGATTCATTTAAATTCTGTACAACTCTACTTAATATAACATTTAATCTGCTGACATTTAAAAATATTTATAACCTGTAACTTCAAGATTAATTATGAGGTCATGCATGTCAGAAATATATTATTACTGGAAATGAGCCATCTTGTAGATGCTGCTATAGGCTAATCATTTTCTGTGCCAATCTGTGCCAATTACAAAGGCTATGGATATGATGCTGAAATCTTGTAGATATAAATGTCAGTTTTCTCCATCTGGTAAAAAGAGTGCTAAACATTTCCAAAATAGAGCATATAATTCAAAGTATCACTGAATTATACTCATTAACATATGGAAGCATCTTACTTTTACCATACATGAATTATAAAGCTTTGTCATGTATCAAATATTTTCTTGTTCCTATGTCTTATTGGCAATTAGGTTTAAAGACATACCTGATATTAAATTAATAGTCAGTCTTGAATAACAGAACTAGGATGGCTCTGCTACTTTAACTATCTTTTTCAAAATAATCAGAGTGAAACTTATCATTGTTTCTAGAAGTTTTTAGTGTAATATATAAATTTAGAATAGTGTGACCATGGCTTATACTGAAACAAATATGGAACAACAATCTATTCTAACATTTCTACTCTGGTTGCAAACAAATGAGGCAAGGCAAATAAGTCCCACTTAAATGATTTTCAAACTTTTCATGCATTAATAATACCTGGAGTATTTACTACAGCACAGTTATTCAACTTCACACCTAGAGTACATCTATAAATATAGAGCTTGATTATTTGTGTTTGCAACTCATTTCCAGATAGTACTTATGATGTTCATGTTAAGATTCCAGTTTTCTAACGTTTTCACCATTTAAAGGGAGAGTCTCTTACCTTATACCATATTAAATATTATATAAAGAATATGAAAAACTGAAATTTAACAAAGGATGTATCTTATTGGAATTTTTCATGATCCTTGAGTTATCACTCATTTATTGGATATGACTTTAAATATACAAGAAACAAAAAATACATTGAATTTTATCTCGTTAAAAGCAATTTTACTGATTGCAGGATTTTTGAAACACACTGAAAGACTTATAACTAAAGGAAACATTGAAAATTTCATATAGTATATGAATATATAAATTAAAAACTCAATTAACCAAAACCATCGTTAAGTAGAAGTAATACTTACTGATACATTTATTTCATAGTTTTAAGACAGAAAACAAAGTCTTGAATGCAGAAACTGAGGGATGAAATACAATGTACAATATCTTTACTCACTGAATAAGCAAAACTTAAAACCTAATAAAAGAAACACATTCTGTGATGTTTTAAATGAAGCAAAATGTTGAAAACTACAAAAATCAGAAAGGAAAGAATATAATGGATAAGTTATGAGTCATTGATAAGTGAAGGCAGTGAGAAATCATTTAAAGGAACATTGAACTTCTACTGGAGTGAGAAAAACTCTAGAATGTAAATGAATGCTGATGCTTTTGCGTGAATATAGGAAAATATTGCAGAATTCTGAAAATTATAATGGTGAATTTCATGTTGCATGTGCCTGATAATAAAATTAATAATAATAATAATAATAATAATAATAATAATAATAATAAAATTGTATTTACCACACAGCCTAGAAATTCTTTATTAAACCTTATCCAGTAAATTAAAACCCCATAAATCATATATTAAAACTATTCCTTATAATTGCAATTTGCTAAAGGTCTTGTCTTAGATTTAAATTCAAAGTGCCTTGGAGATGATATAGTGTTGCTATTGTGTCCAGATTGATGGGGTTTCTGACTCCAGTCCCTGATCACTAGCAATATTTCTTCTAACAGACTTAAGATTCTTATTCTCATTTCTAGATAATAAAAGGCATATGTCCATCATATGGACAGGGCTTAGTTAGCTGGTTTCATCCTCAATGATATGAACATTACTAGAATTGCGTTAACTCATAATGCCTTACATTGTCTGGAATAAATAACTTGTAGGTAGACATAGGGTAATTTTCAAGTCTGGCAGGAGAGAATGTAAAGTTGGGTGAATGAACTTATTTTTACTAGAAGCAGAGTACACACTTTAAGATGAAAAATTTCTAAATCATGGGGCAGAGTTCAAATTAATAAGATGTGTTCTCTTTAGAAAATATTTCAATATATTTTAAAGCATTTGGCAGACTAAAGAGAAAACATGTGAAGGTTAGATTAAGCTGTGTCCCACAATTTCCGATTCCAAGTTTACAAATACTGTGGTAGGGATTTCCTTGAGAAAGGGGTGAAAAGACACACTGCTCTTTGTTGTCACCATTTTCAATTAACATTTTTTATTGTTATGGGTACATCATAAGATAAATCAGTCATAAATGCTACATACTAATAGATATAAAGGTTTACTTTACATAGTTTTATGAATAAAAAGATGAAGTTATAATTATGGCATCTATTTCATGAATTCATTAACAAGTTGGAAGGACTATAGTATAGAGACAATGTAGGGAGACTCTGGACTAGAATTCTTTTTGTTTTCATTGGTTGTTTCATTTATTTACATTTCAAATGTTTCCCCTTCCCTAGTTTCCCTTCCACAAATATCCTATCACATCCCTCCTCCCTGATGCCTCTATGAGGGTGCTCCTTCACCCACCCACCCACTCCCACCTCACTACCCTAGCATCCCCCTACACTGGAGCATCAAGCTTCCATAGGACCAAGGGCCTCCCTTCCCATTGATTCCAGATAATGCAATCTTATGCTAAATATGCATCTGGAGACATGAGTCTCTCCATGTGTACTCTTTGGTTGGTAGTTTGGTCCATGGGACTCTAGTGGGGCAGGAGAAGTTCTATTTAGTTGATATCGTTGTTCTTCCTATGGGGTTGTATTCTCCTTCAGCTCCTTCAGTTCTTCCCCTAATTCTTCCAATGGGGTTCCTCTGGTTCAGTCCAATGGTTGGCTGTGAGCATTCACATCTGAACTTGTCAGGCTCTGACAGAACTTCTCAGGGGACAGCTATACCAGGCTCCTGTCAGCAAGCACTTCTTGGCATTAGCAATAGTGTCTGAGTTTGGTGTCTGCAGATAAGATGGATCCTTAAGTGGGGTGGTCTTTGGATGGCCTTTCCTTCAGTGTCTGCTTCACTCTTTTTCCCTGTATTTTCTTTAGACATGAACAATTCTGGTTTAAAAATTTTGAGATGGGTTTATGGCCCTATCCCTCAACTGTGGTCTGTGCCTATCCATTGTACATGGTCTCTGCAGGTTCTATCTCCCCTTTGTTGGGTGTTTCTGCTAAGGGTATCCTTATTGTGTCCTGAGAACCTCTTGCAGCCCTGGTATCTGAGACTTTCTAGTGGTTACCAACCACGTCCACATCCCCCACTGCTACATCTATTTAATTTCCTGACTCTCCATACTTCTTTCCTATCATATCCCACACCTGATCCTGGCCCCCCTTTTCCCTTCTCCTTCTCTCTCTCAACCAGGTTCTCCCTCCCTCTAACTCCTATAGTTATTTTGTTCCCCCTTCTAAGTAGGACTAAAGCAGCCTCACTTTGGTATTCTTTCTTCTTGAGTTTTTTGTGGTATGTGAATTGTATTCTGGGTATTTTGAGCTTTGGGGCTAATATCTATTTACCAGTAAGTGCATACCATGTGTGTTCTTTTGTGACTGGGTTACCTCACACAGGATGATATTTTCTAGTTCCATCCATTTGACTTTGAATTTCATGAATTCACTGTTTTTATTAGCTGAGTAGTTCTTCATTGTGTAAATGTACATTTTTTAAAATTTTTGTATCCATTCCTCCACTGAGGTACATCTGGGTTGTTTCCATTTTCTGGATATCATAAATAAAGGGTGATATGAGATTTAAATGGATTTGATTTTAATTTATATTCTACATCCTGTGTGGTATTAGAATAGCTACTCAGATTTTTGAACCTCTATTTCTTATACTTGTAATGGGGAAAGAAATAACACCTAGTCTCTATGGTTGCTGTGAAGATTAAATACGTTAGTACATGTCAAGTTATCAGGAAAGGCTCAATAATTTTAGTTGCCATAATTTGTGATCATATACTCAGCTACATATTCAATAGTAACTGACTGTAAATTATATTCGATTCACTAATCTGTGGTTTTCCATATAGGAATATTGCTGAATATTCTTAAAATTTATTAGATTTAAATTCAGTACTCCTTTAATACCATTTCCAATGTCCTACAGACTATGTTCCATTGACTTATATAAATTACTCTGATGTTTAGATCCAAGGATAGCTTGTATAAGTTCATTTTGAATGAAATACTCTATTATGAGTTGTGAAAATTCTGAATCTTTACTGCTCTTTAATGTTTTACCAATTTTAGAAATAATAGTCTTTAAACTGAAGTAACTCCACTGGACAACATATTTTTAGGAGGTCCTTTATTAGTATTTAATTTTCAACAGACAGCTGCATTTGTAGATCACTTTAGATAAGAAATTACAAGTAAAAGTAATGTTAAAAGTTTTGAAACAAATGATTTTGTCGCACAGATAGAGTCACATGTTCTGCTAGTGAGATGGTGACACTAGTTGAAATGTATCCTGAGAAAAGTTTTGTCAGAATATCAAACTAAACAGAGAAAGCACAGGTAAACTCCTAAAGTAAAACTTGTGAGAAAATTAAATTTAGTCCGACAGTGTTTTGGTTAGCTTTCACTGCCTAATTTCACATCCCAGTTTTCTTTTGACTACAGGGCAAAATTCCCCAAAGAAAGCAATTAGGATAGTGACTTAGGTGCAGTGATTTTTTCTATTATTCTCAAAGAGATGTAATAAAAGACTTGTGAGAGGCAACAGCAAGAGGAAATCACAGAGCATAAGGGTTTGGATATCTTATAAAATACCAAGGAAAACATTTGAAATAATTTACCCCAAACACCTTCCCTCAGAACAGCTTGAAAAGTCATATGAATGCAAAAAAAAATGAAGTCTGATTTGTAAGAAGACCTTTTGGTTAAGAGTGGAATAAACTGGCTGGTTTTGCCAATTAATAAATTCTCTTTATGGGTAGATCATGACTTGTCCAGATTCTGTTTATTCTAATCATTCTGTACATGTGCAATTACATACATGCAGTATTGAATGCCAAATGGTATGATTTAATTATATCTTTAAGTTCCCATCTTTACTTGTCACTTTGAGTTCACATCACTTCATTGCTTTCCTTTCTAATTTTCCTCTTGGGTTAAAGATAAAGTTTGATAATAACAAATAATTAAATTGGATTCAGTTCAGAATGCTAATGCAATATTGATTGAAAATGTCAATGGGCTTAGAAAGAAAAAATATATAATTCCAAGGTTTTGCTTGGGAAATTATTCTATTAAATAGGTAGTAAGATTATATGGAATAGTCTGTCTTAATGACACCCAAAGTGCTAAATTTCCTAGATTATGAATCAATAGAAGTTAAACAGACCATCCCCAAAGTAGCAATTATATGTAATTTAAATGTTTATATTCAATTAATTATATTGCAAGCAAATTGGAATCCTTGACTAATTTGTCAATTTTTCCCAGCTGCTATAGGACTCTATGATGTTGGCCAGGCTAGTGAGGAGTTTTCATTATGATGACGAGTCTCCTCTATATGTCCCTCCCTCTCTCTTTCTCTCCCTCTGTTCTTCTCCCTCCCCTTCTCTCTCTCTCTCTCTCTCTCTCTCTCTCTCTCTCTCTCTCTCTCTGTTGTGTGTGTGTGTGTGTGTGTGTGTGTGTGTGTGTGTGTGTGTGTGTGTGTGTGTGTGTGTGTGTGTGTGTGTGTGTGTGTGTGTCCCTCTGTCTGTCCTGGAGAGGAATTGGATTGACAATTGACAGAAGATTACAGTGGTAGGTAGTTGCTTTAAGTGAGGTTTTAAGAAAAGCCAATGAAATCCTAATAGTTAAATTTACTGATTTGAGAATTTGAAATTTTTTTATAAGGGTTACACTTATTACTTATTTACATGTAGTGATTCTTGTCCACCATAGTTTCACAATATCCTATTCCAATGTCCTAACCACCTCCCATTTAATCACTTTTCTTTCTAGATCTTCCTCTCATTTATACATCTTCATATGTATGACATTGTTTCCCTGGACTTCATCAGCTTTCTTTTTTTGGCACAATTTATTATTCATATGCTTATATCTCTCTTTCTCTCTGTCTCTATCTCTCTGTTTTTATGTCTTTGAATCTCTGGCTTTCTCTGTGTGTGAGAGAGTCATAGAGAGAGAGAAACAGAGGCAGAGAGCGATAGAGATAAACACTTAAAATTATAATGTATAGGGAGTTGGAGAGATGGCTGAGCAGTTAAGAGCACTGACTATTCTTTCAGAGGTCCTGAGTTCAATTCACAGTTACCACATGGTGGCTCACAACCATCTGTAATGGGATCCAGTGCCCTTTTCAGTGTGTCTGAAGACAGCTACAGTGTACTCACATACATAAAATAAATTATATATATATATATATATATATATATATATATATATATATGTGTGTGTGTGTGTGTGTGTGTGTGTGTGTGTGTTATATAACAACTCTACCCTTGAAATTGCTTCCTATGTAGACAGCTGAGGAGTTTCAATCAATTACACCTATACTATGCTTGTTTCATCCCTTCCACACAATCAGCCAATAAAGTGTGTTAGATTGTTTTGGAGATGCTCAGACATATCATCATCCCATTCCTCTTCTCCTGTCTCCAAAGGGATATTCCCACACTCCTGCCAGGCCATCACACTCCCTGGGGCCTTAAGTCTCTCGAGGGTTAATTGTGACTTCTCTCACTGAGACTAAATTAGGCAATTCGCTACTCTACATGTGTTGGAGGCCTCCTACCACCTAGTGTATGCTTCCTGGTTGGTGGCTCAGTGTCTGAGAGATCTCAGGCATCCAGGTTAGTTAAGACTGATGGTCTTCCTATGGGGCTGCCTTCCTCCTTAGTTTCTTCCAAGCGTTCCCTAATCTAACCCCAGGGATTGCCAGCTTCTGTCCATTTTTTGGGTATAAGTATCTGCATCTATCTCAGTCAGCTGCTTGATGGGCCTCTCAGAGGACAGCCATGTTAGGCTCCTGTCTGTAAGCACACCATAGTGTCAGTAACAGTGTCAGACATTGGATGCTCCCCTTCAGATGGATCCCAAGTTGGGTCAGTCACTGGACCTCCTTTCCCTCAGTCTCTTTTCCATTTTTATTACTGCAGTTCTTTTAGACAGAAACAATTCTGGGTCAGAGTTGTTGACTATGTGATGGCAACACCATACCTCCAATTGATATATTTCTGTCTACTAGAGGTAGTGGACTCTACAAGTTTCCTCTCCTCACTGCAGGGCATTTCATATAAGGTCCTTTCCTTTGAGTTCTGAGAGTTTCTCACCTCTGAGGTCTCAGTTACATTCTAGAGAGTCTCCCCAACTTCCACTACTGGAGGTTGTCTATTTCCATTCATTCTGCTGACCATCAGGGATTCATTCCCGCTCCCCCCAATGCCTGATCATGCTCCCCTTTCCCCCATCCCCTCTCCCACCCAAATCCTGAAATTCCTCTCCCTCCCACCCATGCCATGATTCTTTTCTTCTCCCTCCCAAGTGGGATTGAAGAAACATCCTTACTTGAGTCCTTTCAGCTTGTTAGTATTATGAAGGTTTTTTCTTTCTTTCTTTTTTTTTTTTGGCTAATATCCACTTATTAGTGAGTACATACCATGTATGTCCTTTTGAGTCTGAGTTACCTCACTCAGGATGATATTTTATAGTTCCATCTATTTGCCAGACATTCTCATCATGTCTTAGTCCTTTCTTCTGTTTTTTTTTTTTAATTTAAGTTTTATTGCATTATGAGAAAAGATTTCATTTTACCTGAATTTCTTAACATTTAAAAACATATTTTGAGTAAATAGACTTTTATCACATTCTTCTTTCCCTTCTGTACCCCAACTTCTCCCAGAGACCCCCGGTCCAAAACCTGCAATACCTTTTGTTTTTTATCATATTCTTTAAATTTTATACAATATATATTTTTTAGGATACACATTTATATTTTTTCAACTTTTATTAGGTATTTACTTCATTTACATTTCAAATGCTATCCACAAAGTCCCCTATAACCCCCCATGCTAACCTACCCACCCTCTGCCCGTTCTTAGCCCTGGTGTTCCCCTGTGCTGGGTCATATAAAGTCTGCAAGACTAAGGGGCCTCTCTTCCCAATGATGGCTGACTACACCATCTTCTGCTACCTATGCAGCTAGAGACATGAGCTGTGGGGGTGCTTATTAGTTCATATTGTTGTTCCACCTATAGGGTTGCAGAGTCCTTCAGCTCCTTGGGTACTTTCTCTAGCTCCTCCATTGGAGGGGGGGCACTGTATTCCATCCTATAGCTGACTGTGAGCATCCACTTCTGTGTTTGCCAGGCACTGGCATAGCCGCACAAGAGACAGCTATATCAGGGTCCTTTCAGCAAAATCTTGCTGGCATATGCAATAGTGTCTATGTTTGGTGGCTGATTATGGGATGGAACCCTCGATGGGGAAGGTTTTGGATGGTCCATCCTTTAGTCTCAGCTCCAAACTTTGTCTCGATAACCACTTCCATGGGAGATTTGTTCCCAATTCTAAGAAGGGGTGAAGTCTCCACAGTTTGGTCTTTGTTCTTCTTGAGTTTCATGTATCTTAGGTATTCTAGGTTTCTGGACTAATAACCAATTATCAGTGAGTACATATTATGTGAGTTCTTTTTGATTGGATTACCTCACTAAGGATAATATCCTCCAGATCCCTCCATTTGCCCAATACTTTCATAAATCCATTGTTTATAATAGCTGAGTAGTATTCCATTTTGTAAATGTACCATATTTTCTGTATCCATTCCTCTGTTGAGGGATATCTTGGCACTTTCCAGCTTCTGGCTATTATAAATAACGCTGCTATGAACATAGTGCAGCATGTGTTCTTATTACCAGTTGGAACATCTTTTGGATATATACCCAGGAGATGTATTGCTGGATCCTCCGGTAGTACTATGCCCAATTTTTAGAGGATCCGCCAGAATGATTTCCAGAGTGGTTTTATAAGCTTGCAGTCCCACCAACAATGGAGGAGTGTTCCTCTTTCTCCACATCCTCACCAGCAACTGTTGTCACCTGAATTTTTGATCTTAGCCATTGTGACTGGTGTGAGGTAGAATCTCAATGTTGCTTTGATTTTC
>NC_034613.1:99720088-99721894 GCF_900095145.1 Mus pahari
AGAGTTGGAATTAGGTCTTCTTTGAAAGTCTGATAGAATTCTGCACTAAACCCATCTGGTCCTGGGCTTTTTTTAGTTGGGAGACTATTAATGACAGATTCTATTTCTTTAGGTGATATAGGACTGTTTAGGTCATTCCATAATTTCTTTCTCATCCTGTTTATTCTTTGTGTAGAGAAACACCATTGATTTCTTTGAGATAATTTTATATCCAGCTTCTGCACTAATGCTGTTTATCAGGTTTAGGAGTTCTCTGGTGGAAATTTTGGAGTCACTAATGTATACTATCACATCATCTGCAAATAATGATATTTTGACTTCTTCCTTTTCAATTTGCATCCCCTTTACCCCCTTTTGTTGTCGGATTTCTCTGGATAGGATTTCAAGTACTATATTGAATAGGTAGAGAGAAAGTGGGCAACCCTGTCTAGTTCCTGATTTTAGGGGTATTGCTTCCAGCTTCTCTCCATTTTCTTTGATGTTGGCTACTGGTTTTCTCTAGATTGCTTTTATTATGTTCAAGTATGGGCCTTGAATTCCTGATCTTGCCAAGACTTTCATCATGAATGGGTGTTGGATTTTGTCTAATGCTTTCTCAGCATCTAACGAGATGATCATTTGTTTTTTGTCTTTGAGTTTGTTTATATAGTGTATTACATTGATGGATTTCCATATATTAAACTATGTTGGTTCCTGTTTGTGGAGCAAATCTGTTAGTCTATGCCTTTTTATAGGGAAATTTAGTCCATTGATATTAAGAGATATTAAGGAAAATTAATTGTTGCTTCCTGTTATTTTTGTTGTTAGAGTTGATATCCTGTTCTTGTGTCTGTCTTCTTTTAGGTTTCTTGAAGGATTCCTTTCTTGCTTTTTCTAGGGTGTGGTTTCTGTCCTTGTACTGGTGTTTTCCTGTTATTATCCTTTGAAGGTCTGGATTCGTTAATAGATATTGTGTGAATTTGGTTTTGTCATGGAATACTTTGGTTTATCCATCTATGGTAATTGAGAGTTTAGCTGGGTATAGTAGCCTGGGCTGGCATTTGTGTTCTTAGGGTCTGCATAACATCTGTCCAGGATCTTCTGTCTTTCATAGTCTCTGGTGAGAAATCTGGTGTAATTCTAATAGGCCTGCCTTTATATGTTACTTGACCTTTTTCTCTTACTGCTTTTAGTATGCTGTTGTTACTTAGTGTATTTGTTCTGATTATTATGTGTTAGAAGGAAATTCTTTTCTGGTCCAGTCTATTTGGTGTTCTGTAGGCTTCTTGAATGTTCATGGGCATCTCTTTCTTTAGGCATGGGAAGTTTTCTTCTATAATTTTGTTGAAGATATTTGCTGGCCCTTTAAGTTGATAATCTTCATTCTCATCTACTCCTATTATCCACAGATTTGGTCTTCTCATTGTGTCCTGGATTTCCTGGATGTTTTGAGTTAGGATCTTTTTGCATTTTGCATTTTCTTTGATTGTTGTATCCATGTTCCCTATGGAATCTTCTGCACCTGAGATTCTCTCTTCTATCTCTTGTATTCTGTTCCTGATGTTCACATCTATGGTTCCTGATTTCTTTCCTAGGGTTTCTATCTCCAGAGTTGTCTCCCTTTGGGTTTTCTTTATTGTTTCTCCTTCCCTTTTTAGATCCTGTATTGTTTTGTTCAATTCCATCTCCTTTTTGATAGCGTTTTCCTGTAACTCTCTAAGGGATTTTTTTGTTTCCACTTTAAAGTCTTCTATCTGTTTACCTGTGATTTCCAGTATTTCCTTCTTAATGTCCTCCATCATCATCATGAGAAGTGGCATTAGATCC